>NC_088421.1:54993889-55006389 GCF_034236695.1 Oncorhynchus nerka | reverse complement strand
TGAACCCAGCCCCAGAGACAGGTGACCAGCCTCCAGATAGAGGTATTGAACCCAGCCCCAGAGACAGATGACCAGCCTCCAGCTAAGGTATTGAACCCAGCCCCAGAGACAGATGACCAGCCTCCAGATAGAGGTATTGAACCCAGCCCCAGAGACAGATGACCAGCCTCCAGATAGAGGTATTGAACCCAGCCCCAGAGACAGATGACCAGCCTCCAGATAGAGATATTGAACCCAGAGACAGATGACCAGCCTCCAGATAGAGGTATTGAACCCAGCCCCAGAGACAGGTGACCAGCCTCCAGATAGAGGTATTGAACCCAGAGACAGATGACCAGCCTCCAGATAGAGGTATTGAACCCAGCCCCAGAGACAGATGACCAGCCTCCAGCTAGAGGTATTGAACCCAGAGACAGATGACCAGCCTCCTGATAGAGGTATTGAACCCAGAGACAGATGACCAGCCTCCAGATAGAGGTATTGAACCCAGAGACAGGTGACCAGCCTCCAGATAGAGGTATTGAACCCAGCCCCAGAGACAGGTGAACAGCCTCCAGATAGAGGTATTGAACCCAGCCCCAGAGACAGATGACCAGCCTCCAGATAGAGGTATTGAACCCAGCCCCAGAGACAGATGACCAGCCTCCAGATAGAGATATTGAACCCAGAGACAGATGACCAGCCTCCAGATAGAGGTATTGAACCCAGCCCCAGAGACAGGTGACCAGCCTCCAGATAGAGGTATTGAACCCAGAGACAGATGACCAGCCTCCAGATAGAGGTATTGAACCCAGCCCCAGAGACAGATGACCAGCCTCCAGCTAGAGGTATTGAACCCAGAGACAGATGACCAGCCTCCTGATAGAGGTATTGAACCCAGAGACAGATGACCAGCCTCCAGATAGAGGTATTGAACCCAGAGACAGGTGACCAGCCTCCAGATAGAGGTATTGAACCCAGCCCCAGAGACAGGTGAACAGCCTCCAGATAGAGGTATTGAACCCAGCCCCAGAGACAGATGACCAGCCTCCAGATAGAGGTATTGAACCCAGAGACAGATGACAATCCTCCAGATAGAGGTATTGAACCCAGCCCCAGAGACAGGTGACCAGCCTCCAGATAGAGGTATTGAACCCAGTCCCAGAGACAGATGACCAGCCTCCAGCTAAGGTATTGAACCCAGCCCCAGAGACAGATGACCAACCTCCAGCTAGAGGTATTGAACCCAGAGACAGATAACCACCCTCCAGATAGTTGTATTGAACCCAGAGACAGATGACCAGCCTCCAGATAGAGGTATTGAACCCAGAGACAGATGACCAGCCTCCTGATAGAGGTATTGAACCCAGAGACAGATGACCAGCCTCCAGATAGAGGTATTGAACCCAGCCCCAGAGACAGATGACCAGCCTCCAGATAGAGGTATTGAACCCAGCCCCAGAGACAGATGACCAGCCTCCAGATAGAGGTATTGAACCCAGCCCCAGAGACAGGTGACCAGCCTCCAGATAGAGGTATTGAACCCAGCCCCAGAGACAGGTGACCAGCCTCCTGATAGAGGTATTGAACCCAGCCCCAGAGACAGATGACCAGCCTCCTGATAGAGGTATTGAACCCAGTCCCAGAGACAGATGACCAGCCTCCAGCTAAGGTATTGAACCCAGCCCCAGAGACAGATGACCAGCCTCCAGATAGAGGTATTGAACCCAGAGACAGATGACCAGCCTCCAGATAGAGGTATTGAACCCAGAGACAGATGACCAGCCTCCAGATAGAGGTATTGAACCCAGCCCCAGAGACAGGTGACCAGCCTCCAGATAGAGGTATTGAACCCAGCCCCAGAGACAGGTGACCAGCCTCCAGATAGAGGTATTGAACCCAGCCCCAGAGACAGATGACCAGCCTCCAGCTAGAGGTATTGAACCCAGAGACAGATGACCAGCCTCCAGATAGAGGTATTGAACCCAGAGACAGATGACCTGCCTCCTGATAGAGGTATTGAACCCAGAAACAGGTGACCAGCCTCCAGATAGAGGTATTGAACCCAGAGACAGATGACCAGCCTCCAGATAGAGGTATTGAACCCAGAGACAGATGACCAGCCTCCTGATAGAGGTATTGAACCCAGAGACAGATGACCATCCTCCAGATAGAGGTATTGAAACCAGAGACAGATGACCCGCCTCCAGATAGAGGTATTGAACCCAGCCCCAGAGACAGGTGACCAGCCTCCAGATAGAGGTATTGAACCCAGCCCCAGAGACAGATGACCAGCCACCAGCTAAGGTATTGAACCCAGCCCCAGAGACAGATGACCAGCCTCCAGATAGAGGTATTGAAACCAGCCCCAGAGACAGGTGACCAGCCTCCAGATAGAGGTATTGAACCCAGTCCCAGATGACCAGCCTCCAGATAGAGGTATTGAACCCAGCCCCAGAGACAGGTGACCAGCCCCAGAGACAGACCAGCCTCCAGCTAGAGATTGAACCCAGACAGATGACCAGCCTCCAGCTAGAGGTATTGAACCCAGAGACAGATGACCAGCCTCCTGATAGAGGTATTGAACCCAGAGACAGATGACCAGCCTCCAGATAGAGGTATTGAACCCAGAGACAGATGACCAGCCTCCAGATAGAGGTATTGAACCCAGAGACAGATGACCAGCCTCCTGATCGAGGTATTGAACCCAGCCCCAGAGACAGGTGACCAGCCTCCAGATAGAGGTATTGAACCCAGCCCCAGAGACAGGTGACCAGCCTCCAGATAGAGGTATTGAACCCAGCCCCAGAGACAGATGACCAGCCTCCAGATAGAGGTATTGAACCCAGAGACAGATGACCATCCTCCAGATAGAGGTATTGAACCCAGCCCCAGAGACAGGTGACCAGCCTCCAGATAGAGGTATTGAACCCAGTCCCAGAGACAGATGACCAGCCTCCAGCTAAGGTATTGAACCCAGCCCCAGAGACAGATGACCAGCCTCCAGCTAGAGGTATTGAACCCAGAGACAGATAACCACCCTCCAGATAGTTGTATTGAACCCAGAGACAGATGACCAGCCTCCAGATAGAGGTATTGAACCCAGAGACAGATGACCAGCCTCCTGATAGAGGTATTGAACCCAGAGACAGATGACCAGCCTCCAGATAGAGGTATTGAACCCAGCCCCAGAGACAGATGACCAGCCTCCAGATAGAGGTATTGAACCCAGCCCCAGAGACAGATGACCAGCCTCCAGATAGAGGTATTGAACCCAGCCCCAGAGACAGGTGACCAGCCTCCAGATAGAGGTATTGAACCCAGCCCCAGAGACAGGTGACCAGCCTCCAGATAGTAGTATTGAACCCAGCCCCAGAGACAGATGACCAGCCTCCTGATAGAGGTATTGAACCCAGTCCCAGAGACAGATGACCAGCCTCCAGCTAAGGTATTGAACCCAGCCCCAGAGACAGATGACCAGCCTCCAGATAGAGGTATTGAACCCAGAGACAGATGACCAGCCTCCAGATAGAGGTATTGAACCCAGAGACAGATGACCAGCCTCCAGATAGAGGTATTGAACCCAGCCCCAGAGACAGGTGACCAGCCTCCAGATAGAGGTATTGAACCCAGCCCCAGAGACAGGTGACCAGCCTCCAGATAGAGGTATTGAACCCAGCCCCAGAGACAGATGACCAGCCTCCAGCTAGAGGTATTGAACCCAGAGACAGATGACCAGCCTCCAGATAGAGGTATTGAACCCAGAGACAGATGACCTGCCTCCTGATAGAGGTATTGAACCCAGAAACAGGTGACCAGCCTCCAGATAGAGGTATTGAACCCAGAGACAGATGACCAGCCTCCAGATAGAGGTATTGAACCCAGAGACAGATGACCAGCCTCCTGATAGAGGTATTGAACCCAGAGACAGATGACCATCCTCCAGATAGAGGTATTGAAACCAGAGACAGATGACCCGCCTCCAGATAGAGGTATTGAACCCAGCCCCAGAGACAGGTGACCAGCCTCCAGATAGAGGTATTGAACCCAGCCCCAGAGACAGATGACCAGCCTCCAGCTAAGGTATTGAACCCAGCCCCAGAGACAGATGACCAGCCTCCAGATAGAGGTATTGAACCCAGCCCCAGAGACAGGTGACCAGCCTCCAGATAGAGGTACCCAGCCCCAGAGACAGATGACCAGCCTCCAGCTAAGGTATTGAACCCAGCCCCAGAGACAGATGACCAGCCTCCAGATAGAGGTATTGAACCCAGCCCCAGAGACAGATGACCAGCCTCCAGATAGAGGTATTGAACCCAGCCCCAGAGACAGATGACCAGCCTCCAGATAGAGGTATTGAACCCAGAGACAGATGACCAGCCTCCAGATAGAGGTATTGAACCCAGCCCCAGAGACAGGTGACCAGCCTCCAGATAGAGGTATTGAACCCAGAGACAGATGACCAGCCTCCAGATAGAGGTATTGAACCCAGCCCCAGAGACAGATGACCAGCCTCCAGCTAGAGGTATTGAACCCAGAGACAGATGACCAGCCTCCTGATAGAGGTATTGAACCCAGAGACAGATGACCAGCCTCCAGATAGAGGTATTGAACCCAGAGACAGGTGACCAGCCTCCAGATAGAGGTATTGAACCCAGCCCCAGAGACAGGTGACCAGCCTCCAGATAGAGGTATTGAACCCAGCCCCAGAGACAGATGACCAGCCTCCAGATAGAGGTATTGAACCCAGAGACAGATGACCATCCTCCAGATAGAGGTATTGAACCCAGCCCCAGAGACAGGTGACCAGCCTCCAGATAGAGGTATTGAACCCAGTCCCAGAGACAGATGACCAGCCTCCAGCTAAGGTATTGAACCCAGCCCCAGAGACAGATGACCAGCCTCCAGCTAGAGGTATTGAACCCAGAGACAGATAACCACCCTCCAGATAGTTGTATTGAACCCAGAGACAGATGACCAGCCTCCAGATAGAGGTATTGAACCCAGAGACAGATGACCAGCCTCCTGATAGAGGTATTGAACCCAGAGACAGATGACCAGCCTCCAGATAGAGGTATTGAACCCAGCCCCAGAGACAAATGACCAGCCTCCAGATAGAGGTATTGAACCCAGCCCCAGAGACAGATGACCAGCCTCCAGATAGAGGTATTGAACCCAGCCCCAGAGACAGGTGACCAGCCTCCAGATAGAGGTATTGAACCCAGCCCCAGAGACAGGTGACCAGCCTCCTGATAGAGGTATTGAACCCAGCCCCAGAGACAGATGACCAGCCTCCTGATAGAGGTATTGAACCCAGTCCCAGAGACAGATGACCAGCCTCCAGCTAAGGTATTGAACCCAGCCCCAGAGACAGATGACCAGCCTCCAGATAGAGGTATTGAACCCAGAGACAGATGACCAGCCTCCAGATAGAGGTATTGAACCCAGAGACAGATGACCAGCCTCCAGATAGAGGTATTGAACCCAGCCCCAGAGACAGGTGACCAGCCTCCAGATAGAGGTATTGAACCCAGCCCCAGAGACAGGTGACCAGCCTCCAGATAGAGGTATTGAACCCAGCCCCAGAGACAGATGACCAGCCTCCAGCTAGAGGTATTGAACCCAGTCCCAGATGACCAGCCTCCAGATAGAGGTATTGAACCCAGCCCCAGAGACAGGTGACCAGCCTCCAGCTAGAGGTATTGAACCCAGAGACAGATGACCAGCCTCCAGCTAGAGGTATTGAACCCAGAGACAGATGACCAGCCTCCTGATAGAGGTATTGAACCCAGAGACAGATGACCAGCCTCCAGATAGAGGTATTGAACCCAGAGACAGATGACCAGCCTCCAGATAGAGGTATTGAACCCAGAGACAGATGACCAGCCTCCTGATCGAGGTATTGAACCCAGCCCCAGAGACAGGTGACCAGCCTCCATATAGAGGTATTGAACCCAGCCCCAGAGACAGGTGACCAGCCTCCAGATAGAGGTATTGAACCCAGAGAGACAGCCATCCTCCAGATGAGAGGTATTGAACCCAGAGACCCAGAGACAGATGACCAGCCTCCAGATAGAGGTATTGAACCCAGAGACAGATGACCATCCTCCAGATAGAGGTATTGAACCCAGCCCCAGAGACAGATGACCAGCCTCCAGATAGAGGTATTGAACCCAGCCCCAGAGACAGATGACCAGCCTCCAGATAGAGGTATTGAACCCAGCCCCAGAGACAGGTGACCAGCCTCCAGATAGAGGTATTGAACCCAGCCCCAGAGACAGGTGACCAGCCTCCAGATAGTGGTATTGAACCCAGCCCCAGAGACAGATGACCAGCCTCCTGATAGAGGTATTGAACCCAGTCCCAGAGACAGATGACCAGCCTCCAGCTAAGGTATTGAACCCAGCCCCAGAGACAGATGACCAGCCTCCAGATAGAGGTATTGAACCCAGAGACAGATGACCAGCCTCCAGATAGAGGTATTGAACCCAGAGACAGATGGCCATCCTCCAGATAGAGGTATTGAACCCAGCCCCAGAGACAGGTGACCAGCCTCCAGATAGAGTTATTGAACCCAGTCCCAGAGACAGATGACCAGCCTCCAGCTAAGGTATTGAACCCAGCCCCAGAGACAGATGACCAGCCTCCAGCTAGAGGTATTGAACCCAGAGACAGATAACCACCCTCCAGATAGTTGTATTGAACCCAGAGACAGATGACCAGCCTCCAGATAGAGGTATTGAACCCAGAGACAGATGACCAGCCTCCTGATAGAGGTATTGAACCCAGAGACAGATGACCAGCCTCCAGATAGAGGTATTGAACCCAGCCCCAGAGACAGATGACCAGCCTCCAGATAGAGGTATTGAACCCAGCCCCAGAGACAGATGACCAGCCTCCAGATAGAGGTATTGAACCCAGCCCCAGAGACAGGTGACCAGCCTCCAGATAGAGGTATTGAACCCAGCCCCAGAGACAGGTGACCAGCCTCCTGATAGAGGTATTGAACCCAGCCCCAGAGACAGATGACCAGCCTCCTGATAGAGGTATTGAACCCAGTCCCAGAGACAGATGACCAGCCTCCAGCTAAGGTATTGAACCCAGCCCCAGAGACAGATGACCAGCCTCCAGATAGAGGTATTGAACCCAGAGACAGATGACCAGCCTCCAGATAGAGGTATTGAACCCAGAGACAGATGACCAGCCTCCAGATAGAGGTATTGAACCCAGCCCCAGAGACAGGTGACCAGCCTCCAGATAGAGGTATTGAACCCAGCCCCAGAGACAGGTGACCAGCCTCCAGATAGAGGTATTGAACCCAGCCCCAGAGACAGATGACCAGCCTCCAGCTAGAGGTATTGAACCCAGAGACAGATGACCAGCCTCCAGATAGAGGTATTGAACCCAGAGACAGATGACCTGCCTCCTGATAGAGGTATTGAACCCAGAAACAGGTGACCAGCCTCCAGATAGAGGTATTGAACCCAGAGACAGATGACCAGCCTCCAGATAGAGGTATTGAACCCAGAGACAGATGACCAGCCTCCTGATAGAGGTATTGAACCCAGAGACAGATGACCATCCTCCAGATAGAGGTATTGAAACCAGAGACAGATGACCCTCCTCCAGATAGAGGTATTGAACCCAGCCCCAGAGACAGGTGACCAGCCTCCAGATAGAGGTATTGAACCCAGCCCCAGAGACAGATGACCAGCCTCCAGCTAAGGTATTGAACCCAGCCCCAGAGACAGATGACCAGCCTCCAGATAGAGGTATTGAAACCAGCCCCAGAGACAGGTGACCAGCCTCCAGATAGAGGTATTGAACCCAGTCCCAGATGACCAGCCTCCAGATAGAGGTATTGAACCCAGCCCTAGAGACAGGTGACCAGCCTCCAGCTAGAGGTATTGAACCCAGAGACAGATGACCAGCCTCCAGCTAGAGGTATTGAACCCAGAGACAGATGACCAGCCTCCTGATAGAGGTATTGAACCCAGAGACAGATGACCAGCCTCCAGATAGAGGTATTGAACCCAGAGACAGATGACCAGCCTCCAGATAGAGGTATTGAACCCAGAGACAGATGATCAGCCTCCTGATCGAGGTATTGAACCCAGCCCCAGAGACAGGTGACCAGCCTCCATATAGAGGTATTGAACCCAGCCCCAGAGACAGGTGACCAGCCTCCAGATAGAGGTATTGAACCCAGCCCCAGAGACAGATGACCAGCCTCCAGATAGAGGTATTGAACCCAGAGACAGATGACCATCCTCCAGATAGAGGTATTGAACCCAGCCCCAGAGACAGGTGACCAGCCTCCAGATAGAGGTATTGAACCCAGTCCCAGAGACAGATGACCAGCCTCCAGCTAAGGTATTGAACCCAGCCCCAGAGACAGATGACCAGCCTCCAGCTAGAGGTATTGAACCCAGAGACAGATAACCACCCTCCAGATAGTTGTATTGAACCCAGAGACAGATGACCAGCCTCCAGATAGAGGTATTGAACCCAGAGACAGATGACCAGCCTCCTGATAGAGGTATTGAACCCAGAGACAGATGACCAGCCTCCAGATAGAGGTATTGAACCCAGCCCCAGAGACAGATGACCAGCCTCCAGATAGAGGTATTGAACCCAGCCCCAGAGACAGATGACCAGCCTCCAGATAGAGGTATTGAACCCAGCCCCAGAGACAGGTGACCAGCCTCCAGATAGAGGTATTGAACCCAGCCCCAGAGACAGGTGACCAGCCTCCAGATAGTGGTATTGAACCCAGCCCCAGAGACAGATGACCAGCCTCCTGATAGAGGTATTGAACCCAGTCCCAGAGACAGATGACCAGCCTCCAGCTAAGGTATTGAACCCAGCCCCAGAGACAGATGACCAGCCTCCAGATAGAGGTATTGAACCCAGAGACAGATGACCAGCCTCCAGATAGAGGTATTGAACCCAGAGACAGATGACCAGCCTCCAGATAGAGGTATTGAACCCAGCCCCAGAGACAGGTGACCAGCCTCCAGATAGAGGTATTGAACCCAGCCCCAGAGACAGGTGACCAGCCTCCAGATAGAGTTATTGAACCCAGCCCCAGAGACAGATGACCAGCCTCCAGCTAGAGGTATTGAACCCAGAGACAGATGACCAGCCTCCAGATAGAGGTATTGAACCCAGAGACAGATGACCTGCCTCCTGATAGAGGTATTGAACCCAGAGACAGATGACCAGCCTCCAGATAGAGGTATTGAACCCAGAGACAGATGACCAGCCTCCTGATAGAGGTATTGAACCCAGAGACAGATGACCATCCTCCAGATAGAGGTATTGAAACCAGAGACAGATGACCCGCCTCCAGATAGAGGTATTGAACCCAGCCCCAGAGACAGGTGACCAGCCTCCAGATAGAGGTATTTAACCCAGCCCCAGAGACAGATGACCAGCCTCCAGCTAAGGTATTGAACCCAGCCCCAGAGACAGATGACCAGCCTCCAGATAGAGGTATTGAAACCAGCCCCAGAGACAGGTGACCAGCCTCCAGATAGAGGTATTGAACCCAGTCCCAGATGACCAGCCTCCAGATAGAGGTATTGAACCCAGCCCCAGAGACAGGTGACCAGCCTCCAGCTAGAGGTATTGAACCCAGAGACAGATGACCAGCCTCCAGCTAGAGGTATTGAACCCAGAGACAGATGACCAGCCTCCTGATAGAGGTATTGAACCCAGAGACAGATGACCAGCCTCCAGATAGAGGTATTGAACCCAGAGACAGATGACCAGCCTCCAGATAGAGGTATTGAACCCAGAGACAGATGACCAGCCTCCTGATCGAGGTATTGAACCCAGCCCCAGAGACAGGTGACCAGCCTCCAGATAGAGGTATTGAACCCAGCCCCAGAGACAGGTGACCAGCCTCCAGATAGAGGTATTGAACCCAGCCCCAGAGACAGATGACCAGCCTCCAGATAGAGGTATTGAACCCAGCCCCAGAGACAGGTGACCAGCCTCCAGATAGAGGTATTGAACCCAGTCCCAGAGACAGATGACCAGCCTTCAGCTAAGGTATTGAACCCAGCCCCAGAGACAGATGACCAGCCTCCAGCTAGAGGTATTGAACCCAGAGACAGATAACCACCCTCCAGATAGTTGTATTGAACCCAGAGACAGATGACCAGCCTCCAGATAGAGGTATTGAACCCAGAGACAGATGACCAGCCTCCTGATAGAGGTATTGAACCCAGAGACAGATGACCAGCCTCCAGATAGAGGTATTGAACCCAGCCCCAGAGACAGATGACCAGCCTCCAGATAGAGGTATTGAACCCAGCCCCAGAGACAGATGACCAGCCTCCAGATAGAGGTATTGAACCCAGCCCCAGAGACAGGTGACCAGCCTCCAGATAGAGGTATTGAACCCAGCCCCAGAGACAGGTGACCAGCCTCCAGATAGTGGTATTGAACCCAGCCCCAGAGACAGATGACCAGCCTCCTGATAGAGGTATTGAACCCAGTCCCAGAGACAGATGACCAGCCTCCAGCTAAGGTATTGAACCCAGCCCCAGAGACAGATGACCAGCCTCCAGATAGAGGTATTGAACCCAGAGACAGATGACCAGCCTCCAGATAGAGGTATTGAACCCAGAGACAGATGACCAGCCTCCAGATAGAGGTATTGAACCCAGCCCCAGAGACAGGTGACCAGCCTCCAGATAGATGTATTGAACCCAGCCCCAGAGACAGGTGACCAGCCTCCAGATAGAGGTATTGAACCCAGCCCCAGAGACAGATGACCAGCCTCCAGCTAGAGGTATTGAACCCAGAGACAGATGACCAGCCTCCAGATAGAGGTATTGAACCCAGAGACAGATGACCTGCCTCCTGATAGAGGTATTGAACCCAGAAACAGGTGACCAGCCTCCAGATAGAGGTATTGAACCCAGAGACAGATGACCAGCCTCCAGATAGAGGTATTGAACCCAGAGACAGATGACCAGCCTCCTGATAGAGGTATTGAACCCAGAGACAGATGACCATCCTCCAGATAGAGGTATTGAAACCAGAGACAGATGACCCGCCTCCAGATAGAGGTATTGAACCCAGCCCCAGAGACAGGTGACCAGCCTCCAGATAGAGGTATTGAACCCAGCCCCAGAGACAGATGACCAGCCTCCAGCTAAGGTATTGAACCCAGCCCCAGAGACAGATGACCAGCCTCCAGATAGAGGTATTGAACCCAGCCCCAGAGACAGGTGACCAGCCTCCAGATAGAGATATTGAACCCAGTCCCAGATGACCAGCCTCCAGATAGAGGTATTGAACCCAGCCCCAGAGACAGGTGACCAGCCTCCAGCTAGAGGTATTGAACCCAGAGACAGATGACCAGCCTCCAGCTAGAGGTATTGAACCCAGAGACAGATGACCAGCCTCCTGATAGAGGTATTGAACCCAGAGACAGATGACCAGCCTCCAGATAGAGGTATTGAACCCAGAGACAGATGACCAGCCTCCAGATAGAGGTATTGAACCCAGAGACAGATGACCAGCCTCCTGATCGAGGTATTGAACCCAGCCCCAGAGACAGGTGACCAGCCTCCAGATAGTGGTATTGAACCCAGCCCCAGAGACAGGTGACCAGCCTCCAGATAGATGTATTGAACCCAGTCCCAGAGACAGATGACCAGCCTCCAGCTAAGGTATTGAACCCAGCCCCAGAGACAGATGACCAGCCTCCAGCTAAGATATTGAACCCAGCCCCAGAGACAGATGACCGGCCTCCAGCTAAGGTATTGAACCCAGCCCCAGAGACAGATGACCAGCCTCCAGCTAGAGGTATTGAATCCAGAGACAGATGACCAGCCTCCTGATAGAGGTATTGAACCCAGAGACAGATGACCAGCCTCCAGATAGAGGTATTGAACCCAGAGACAGATGACCAGCCTCCTGATAGAGGTATTGAGCCCAGAGACAGATGACCAGCCTCCAGCTAGAGGTATTGATCCCAGAGACAGATGACCAGCCTCCAGATAGAGGTATTGAACCCAGAGACAGATGACCAGCCTCCAGCTAGAGGTATTGAACCCAGCCCCAGAGACAGATGACCAGCCTCCTGATAGAGGTATTGAGCCCAGAGACAGATGACCAGCCTCCAGATAGAGGTATTGAACCCAGCCCCAGAGACAGATGACCAGCCTCCAGATAGAGGTATTGAACCCAGAGACAGATGACCAGCCTCCAGATAGAGGTATTGAACCCAGCCCCAGAGACAGATGACCAGCCTCCAGATAGAGGTATTGAACCCAGAGACAGATGACCAGCCTCCAGATAGAGGTATTGAGCCCAGAGACAGGTGGCCAGCCTCCAGATAGAGGTATTGAACCCAGAGACAGATGACCAGCCTCCAGATAGAGGTATTGAACCCAGAGACAGATGACCAGCCTCCAGATAGAGGTATTGAACCCAGCCCCAGAAACAGGTGACCAGCCTCCAGATAGAGGTATTGAACCCAGCCCCAGAGACAGATGACCAGC
>NC_088421.1:54926711-54990889 GCF_034236695.1 Oncorhynchus nerka | reverse complement strand
GTGAACCCTATATCTGGTGAACCCTATATCTGATGAACCCTATATCTGGTGAACCCTATATCTGGTGAACCCTATATCTGATGAACCCTATATCTGATGAACCCTATATCTGGTGAACCCCTATCTGATGAACCCTATATCTGATGAACCCTATATCTGGTGAACCCTATATCTGGTGAACCCTATATCTGGTGAACCCTATATCTGGTATATCTGAACCCTAACCCTATCTGTGAACCCTATATCTGGTGAAACCTATATCTGATGAACCCTATATCTGATGAACCCTATATCTGGTGAACCCTATATCTGATGAACCCTATATCTGATGAACCTATATCTGGTGAACCCTATATCTGGTGAACCCTATATCTGGTGAAACCTATATCTGGTGAACCTTATATCTGGTGAACCCTATATCTGGTGAACCCTATATCTGGTGAACCCTATATCTGGTGAACCCTATATCTGGTGAACCCTATATCTGATGAACCTTATATCTATCTGATCTGAACCCTATATCTGATGAACCCTATATCTGATGAACCCTATATCTGATGAACCCTATATCTGGTGAACCCTATATCTGATGAACCCTATATCTGATGTGAACCCTATATCTGATGAACCCTATATCTGATGAACCCCCTATATCTGGTGAACCCTATATCTGGTGAACCCTATATCTGGTGAACCCTATATCTGGTGAACCCTATATCTGGTGAACCCTATATCTGGTGAAACCTATATCTGGTGAACCCTATATCTGATGAACCCTATATCTGATGAACCCTATATCTGGTGAACCCTATATCTGATGAACCCTATATCTGGTGAACCCTATATCTGGTGAACCCTATATCTGGTGAACCCTATATCTGATGAACCCTATATCTGGTGAACCCATATAGAAGCGTAGTATCACAGCGATGCTCTACACCACAGAATACAGTAGTCCTATGTTACTATGGTCTGATTAACTATATACACATCCTATGTGTTTAGCCTAGAGCAGAGAAACCACAAGACAACTGGACCTATACCCTTCATAGAACATATATTTAAAACACACACACACGTAAACACACACACACACACACACACACACACACACACACACACACACACACACACACACACAAGGCTGTTAGTTGGTTGTTGTAATGCAGTGATGGCTGGGATTCAATCCCACAGTCCCCTGTCAGCTCAGCCCCTGTTAAAGGTAATGTCCCACCCGCCTTCATAGTAAATGCTGCACATGTCGGATATAAGGGGAAATCACCTTTAAATGTCTCCTATTACACAGCTCTGCCATCCGACTGAAATAACTATTTAATATATACGGCTAGTTTATATTGTGTTAGTCACTGTTATACTACATAAATAACTATTTAATATATACGGCTAGTTTATATTGTGTTAGTCACTGTTATACTACATAAATAACTATTTAATATATAAGACTAGTTAATATACTGTTAGTCACTGTGTATATCCACATACAGGACCAGTCAACAGTTTGGCCACACCTCCTCATTAAACAGTTTGGCCACACCTCCTCATTAAACAGTTTGGCCACACCTCCTCATTAAACAGTTTGGCCACACCTCCTCATTAAACAGTTTGACCACACCTCCTCATTAAGCAGTTTGACCACACCTCCTCATTAAGCAGTTTGACCACACCTCCTCATTAAGCAGTTTGGCCACACCTCCTCATTAAGCAGTTTGGCCACACCTCCTCATTAAACAGTTTGGCCACACCTCCTCATTAAACAGTTTGGCCACACCTCCTCATTAAACAGTTTGGCCACACCTCCTCATTAAGCAGTTTGGCCACACCTCCTCATTAAGCAGTTTGGCCACACCTCCTCATTAAGCAGTTTGGCCACACCTCCTCATTAAACAGTTTGTCTTGAATGAGTAGGTGTGGCCAAACTTTTGACTGGTACCGTATATATACAAAATACTGCCGATTTTGCAGGTTTTCCCACTTACAAAGCATGTAGAGGTCTGTCATTTTAATCATAGGTACACTTCAACTGTGAGAGACAGAATCTAAAACAAAAATCCAGAAAATCACATTGTATGATTTTTAAGTAATTAATTTGCATTATATACATATACATATATATATAAACAGTAATGTCCTGTAGAAGCCATACGACTGTAGGCCCATATTAATTCCTCTGATTTTACAGTAATGTCCTGTAGAAGCCATACGACTGTAGGCCCATATTAATTCCTCTGATTTTACATTAATGTCCTGTTGAAGCCATACGACTGTAGGTCCATATTAATTCCTCTGATTTTACAGTAATGTCCTGTAAAAGCCATACGACTGTAGGCTTATATTATTCCTCTGATTTTACAGTAATGTCCTGTAGAAGCCATACGACTGTAGGCCCATATTAATTCCTCTGATTTTACAGTAATGTCCCGTTGAAGCCATACGACTGTAGGTCCATATTAATTCCTCTGATTATACAGTAATGTCCTGTAGAAGCCATACGACTGTAGGCCCATATTAATTCCTCTGATTTTACAGTAATGTCCTGTTGAAGCCATACGACTGTAGGCTTATATTATTCATCTGATTTTACAGTAATGTCCTGTTGAAGCCATACGACTGTAGGCTTATATTATTCCTCTGATTTTACAGTAATGTCCTGTTGAAGCCATACGACTGTAGGTCCATATTAATTCCTCTGATTATACAGTAATGTCCTGTAGAAGCCATACGACTGTAGGCCCATATTAATTCCTCTGATTTTACAGTAATGTCCCGTTGAAGCCATACGACTGTAGGCCCATATTAATGCCTCTGATTTTACAGTAATGTCCTGTAGAAGCCATACGACTGTAGGCCCATATTAATTCCTCTGATTTTACAGTAATGTCCTGTAGAAGTCAGACGACTGTAGGCTTATATTATTCCTCTGATTTTACAGTAATGTCCTGTAGAAGTCATACGACTGTAGGGTTATATTAATTCCTCTGATTTTACAGTAATGTCCTGTAGAAGCCATACGACTGTAGGCCCATATTAATTCCTCTGATTTTACAGTAATGTCCTGTAGAAGTCAGACGACTGTAGGCTTATATTATTCCTCTGATTTTACAGTAATGTCCTGTAGAAGTCATACGACTGTAGGGTTATATTAATTCCTCTGATTTTACAGTAATGTCCTGTAGAAGCCATACGACTGTAGGCCCATATTAATTCCTCTGATTTTACAGTAATGTCCTGTAGAAGCCATACGACTGTAGGCCCATATTAATTCCTCTGATTTTACAGTAATGTCCTGTAGAAGTCAGACGACTGTAGGCTTATATTATTCCTCTGATTTTACAGTAATGTCCTGTAGAAGTCATACGACTGTAGGGTTATATTAATTCCTCTGATTTTACAGTAATGTCCTGTATAAGCCATACGACTGTAGGCCCATATTAATTCCTCTGATTTTACAGTAATGTCCTGTAGAAGTCATACGACTGTAGGGTTATATTAATTCCTCTGATTTTACAGTAATGTCCTGTATAAGCCATACGACTGTAGGCCCATATTAATTCCTCTGATTTTACAGTAATGTCCTGTATAAGCCATACGACTGTAGGCCCATATTAATTCCTCTGATTTTACAGTAATGTCCTGTTGAAGCCATACGACTGTAGGCCCATATTAATTCCTCTGATTTTACAGTAATGTCCTGTTGAAGCCATACGACTGTAGGTCCATATTAATTCCTCTGATTTTACAGTAATGTCCTGTAGAAGCCATACGACTGTAGGCTTATATTATTCCTCTGATTTTACAGTAATGTCCTGTAGAAGCCATACGACTGTAGGCCCATATTAATTCCTCTGATTTTACAGTAATGTCCCGTTGAAGCCATACGACTGTAGGCCCATATTATTCCTTTGAGTTTGAGCTAATTAGTGTAAGCCAGCGACACACACACACACACACACACACACACACACACACACACACACACATTAACATGACCAGTGAATTATGATGGTGTGATAAGTAACCTTGCCCGAGACCTAACTAAATTAATTTATAAATACATAAATAAATACATAAATAAATAACTAAATAACTAAATTAATAGAACACTAACTAAATAAATAACTAAATTAATTAATAAATAACTAAATAAATAACTAAATTAATTAATAAATAACTAAATTAATTAATAAATAACTAAATAAATAACTAAATTAATTAATAAATAACTAAATTAATAAATAACTAAATAAATAAATAACTAAATTAATTAATAAATAACTAAATAACTAAATAACTAACTAACTAAATAAATAAATAACTAAATTAATTAATAAATAACTAAATTAATAAATAACTAAATAACTAAATAACTAAATAACTAAATAAATAACTAAATAACTAAATAACTAACTAAATTAATAAATACATAACTAAATAAATAAACAACTAAATAACTAACTAAATGAATTAATAAATACATAACTAAATTAATAAATAACTAAATAACTAAATTAATAAATACATAACTAAATAAATAAACAACTAAATAACTAACTAAATGAATTAATAAATACATAAATAACTAACTAACTAAATGAATAAATACATGTATTAATTAATGAATAACTGAGGAAGGAAGTATTGTTGCTGTTTGTGCTTCTGGAATTGCTCACTGGGGGGGAGTCAGAACCCTTTCTCATTTACTGAGTGGGTGTGTTGTGTGTGTGTGTGTGTGTGTGTGTGTGTGTGTGTGTGTGTGTGTGTGTGTGTGTGTGTGTGTGTGTCTTGCCGCATTACCAACCCTGGGACATCACACCAAACGAAACTCCAGGAGAGAAGCCGTCAGAACGAGGGATTAGACAGAAAACAAGAGAAGAGAGCGGGAGGGAGGGAAGGAAGGAGAGTTGATTTTCCTCTCTCCTCCTCCTCCTCCTCCTCTCCTTCTCCCCCTCTAATTTCCCTCATCCTACTCCTCCTCCTCCCCTCCTCCCATCGTCCTCTCCTCCTCTCATTCTCGTCCTCTCCTCCTCCTTGTCTCCCCTTGTCCTCCTCCTCTCCTCCTCCTCGTCCTCTCCTCCCCTTCTCCTTCTCCTCATATTCCTCCTCCTCTCCTCCTCCCCCTCATCCTCTCCTCCCCTCCCTCGTCCTCTCCTCCTCTCCCCTCGCCTCGTCCTCTCCTCTTTCTCCTCCTCGTCCTCGTCCTCTCCTCCTCCCCTCCTCTCCCTCGTCCTCTCCTCCTCTCCTCTTTCTCCTCCTCGTCCTCTCTTCTCCCCTCCTCCTCCTCCTCCTCCTCCTCTCCTCCTCCTCCTCCTCTCCTTCTCCCCCTCTAATTTCCCTCATCCTACTCCTCCTCCTCCCCTCCTCCCATCGTCCTCTCCTCCTCTCATCCTCGTCCTCTCCTCCTCCTCGTCTCCCCTTGTCCTCCTCCTCTCCTCCTCCTCGTCCTCTCCTCCCCTTCTCCTTCTCCTCATATTCCTCCTCCTCTCCTCCTCCTCCTCCCCTCATCCTCTCCTCCCCTCCCTCGTCCTCTCCTCCTCTCCTCCCCTCGTCCTCTCCTCTTTCTTCTCCTCGTCCTCGTCCTCTCCTCCTCCCCTCCTCTCCCTCGTCCTCTCCTCCTCTCCTCTTTCTCCTCCTCGTCCTCTTCTCTCCTCCTCCTCCTCTCCTCCCCTCCTCCTCTTTCTCCTCCTCTTTTTGTGTGTGTCTGTTACTGTATGTGTGATTGTGTGTGTGTGTGTTCAGGTGTGTGTGTGTCTTAGGTCTGTCCTTCCTCCTCTTCCTCCCCAGTCACCTCATCAGAGAGGAATTCAGGGTTGGTGTGTGTGTGTGTCTTAGCTCTGTCCTTCCTCCTCCTCCTCCTCTTCCTCCCCGGTCACCTCATCAAAGGGGTATTCAGGGTTGGTGTGTGTGTGTGTGTCTTAGCTCTGTCCTTCCTCCTCCTCCTCTTCCTCCCCGGTCACCCCATCAGAGGGGTATTCAGGGTTGGTGTGTGTGTGTGTCTTAGCTCTGTCCTTCCTCCTCCTTCTCTTCCTCCCCAGTCACCTCATCAGAGGGGTATTCAGGGTTGGTGTAGGAGAATCCCAGAAACTCGTCTTGGTCCAGGTTCATTATAAACAGTTTATCTGTAGGAGTCAGATCCACCGGCATCTTAGTGAATTCTTTATCAAAGTTACACGTGTCCTTGTTACTCTTCTGTTCCAGAGAAGGACGGGGACAGAGAGAGGAGGAGGAGGAGAGAGAGGAGGGGGAGGGGAGAGAGAGAGGACGGGAGGGAGAGAGGAGGGGGAGGGGAGAGAGAGAGAGGAGGAGGGAAGAGAGAGAGGAGGGAGGGGAGAGAGGGAGGGGGAGGGAAGAGAGAGGAGGAGGGAGGGGAGAGAGAGGAGGGAGGGGAGAGAGAGAAGAGAGGAGGAGGGAGGGAAGAGAGAGAGAAGGGGGGAAGAGAGAGAGAGGAGGGAGGGGAGAGAGAAGAGAGGAGGGAGGGAGGGAAGAGAGAGAGAAGGGGGAAGGAAGAGAGAGAGAGGGAGGGAGGAGAGAGAGAGAGGAGGGGAGGGGAAGAGAGAGAGAGGGAGGGGGAGAGGGGGAGGAGGGTGAGAAGAGAGAGAGGAGGGAGGGGAGAGAGAGAGGGAGGGAGGGGAGAGAGAGAGGAGGGGGAGGGAAGAGAGAGAGAGAGAGAGGGGGAGGGATGAGAGAATGAGAGAGGAGGGAGGGGAGAGAGAATGAGAGAGGAGGGAGGGGAGAGAGAGAGGAGGGAGGAGGGGAAGAGAGAAAAGAGTAGGGGGGGAGGGAAGAGAGAGAGAGAGGGGATGCGGTAGAGAGAGAGAGGGAGGGGGAGGAAGAGAAAGAGAGGAGGTAGGGGGTAGAGAGAGGGGAGGGGAGGAAGAGAGAGAGAGAGGAGGGATGGGGTAGAGAGAGGGGAGGGGAGGAAGAGAGAGAGAGAGGAGGGATGAGGGAGAGAAAAGAGAGTATTGTCAATATTAAAACATAGTTCATTGATGGTGCATGACATTGTGGTGACAGTGGTGGAAGACAGCAGGATGGTGTAGTGGAGTTGTATAATAACCCATGAGACAAGGGGGGAGGGAGAGAAAGAAAGGGGAGGGCTGTGCTGTTCCTGTCCTCTGTGCCAGGAGCCTAGGGGGCATGGGGGCGGGAGAACTAGAGCATCCTCTAAGATAGACAAAGAGACAGAGAGGGAGAGATGGAGGGAGGGAGAGAGAGAGATGGAGGGAGGGAGGGAGGGAGGGAGGGAGGGAGAGAGATGGAGGGAAGGAGAGAGATGGAGGGAGGGAGAGAGATAGAGAGAGATGGAGGGAGGGAGGGAGAGAGATGGAGGGAGGGAGGGAGAGAGATGGAGGGAGGGAGAGAGGGAGGGAGAGAGAGAGATGGAGGGAGAGAGATGGAGGGAGGGAGAGAGAGAAATGGAGGGAGAGAGAGAGATGGAGGGAGGGAGAGAGATGGAGGGAGGGAGAGAGAGATGGAGGGAGAGAGATGGAGGGAGGGAGAGAGAGATGGAGGGAGGGAGAGAGATGGAGGGAGGGAGAGAGAGAGATGGAGGGAAGGAGAGAGATGGAGGGAGGGAGAGAGATGGAGGGAGCGAGAGATGGAGGAGGGAGAGAGATGGAGGAGCGAGAGATGGAGGGAGAGAGATGGAGGGAGGGGAGAGATGGAGGGAGGGAGAGAGAGAGATGGAGGGAGGAGAGATGGAGGGAGGGAGAGAGATGGAGGGAGGGAGAGAGATGGAGGGAGGGAGGGAGAGAGATGCAGGGAGGGAGAGAGAGAGGGAGGGAGAGAGATGGAGGGAGGGAGAGAGAGAGGGAGGGAGAGAGAGAGATGGAGGGAGAGAGATGGAGGGAGCGAGAGGGAGAGAGATGGAGGGAGCGAGAGGGAGAGAGATGGAGGGAGCGAGAGAGAGAGATGGAGGGAGCGAGAGAGAGAGATGGAGGGAGGGAAGGAGAGAGATGGAGGGAGGGAGAGAGATGGAGGGAGCGAGAGATGGAGGGAGGGAGAGAGATGGAGGGAGCGAGAGATGGAGGGAGAGAGATGGATGGAGGGAGAGAGAGATGGAGGGAGAGAGAGATGGAGGGAGCGAGAGATGGAAGGAGGGAGAGAGATGGAGGGAGGGAGAGAGAGATGGAGGGAGGGCGAGAGAGATGGAGGGAGAGAGAGATGGAGGGAGAGAGAGATGGAGGGAGAGAGAGATGGAGGGAGAGAGAGAGATATGGAGGGAGAGGAGAGAGAGCTGGAGGGAGAGAGAGATGGAGGGAGAGAGAGATGGAGGGAGAGAGAGAGATGGAGGGAGAGAGAGGGAGAGAGATGGAGGGAGCGAGAGAGAGAGATGGAGGGAGCGAGAGAGAGAGATGGAGGGAGAGAGAGATGGAGGGAGCGAGAGATGGAAGGAGGGAGAGAGATGGAGGGAGGGAGAGAGAGAGATGGAGGGAGGGCGAGAGAGAGATGGAGGGAGAGAGAGCTGGAGGGAGAGAGAGATGGAGGGAGAGAGAGATGGAGGGAGAGAGAGATATGGAGGGAGAGAGAGAGAGATGGAAGGAGAGAGAGAGATGGAAGGAGAGAGAGAGAGAGATGGAAGGAGAGAGAGATGGAGGGAGGGAGAGAGAGAGATGGAGGGAGGGAGCGAGGGAGAGAGAGATGGAGGGAGAGAGAGAGAGATGGAAGGAGAGAGAGAGAGAGAGATGGAAGGAGAGAGAGATGGAGGGAGAGAGAGATGGGAGGAGAGAGAGAGAGATGGAGGGAGAGAGAGAGATGGAGGGAGGAAGAGAGATACAGTCAGAGAGAGTGTACAGAGTACAGGGATTTGAAGAGAGAGATACGATAGAGTAGAGATAGAGTAGAGACCAGAAACCACACAGAGTACCACACATACTGTAGAATAGAGATAGATTCAGGCAGAAACTACACAGAGATACTGTAGAACACAGATAACCAGATAGACACAGATATACTGTAGAATAGAGATAACCAGATAGATACAGGCAGAAACTACACAGATACTGTAGAATACAGATAACCAGATAGATACAGGCAGAAACTACACAGAGATACTGTAGAATAGAGATAACCAGATAGATACAGGCAGAAACTACACAGAGATACTGTAGAGTAGAGATAACCAGATAGATACAGAGATACTGTAGAACACAGATAACCAGATAGACACAGAGATACTGTAGAATAGAGATAACCAGATAGATTCAGGCAGAAACTACACAGAGATACTGTAGAATAGAGATAACCAGATAGATACAGGCAGAAACTACACAGAGATACTGTAGAATAGAGATAACCAGACAGACACAGAGATACTGTAGAATATAGATAACCAGATAGATACAGGCAGAAACTACACAGAGATACTGTAGAATAGAGATAACCAGATAGATACAGGCAGAAACTACACAGAGATACTGTAGAATAGAGATAACCAGATCGATACAGGCAGAAACTACACAGAGATACTGTAGAATAGAGATAACCAGATCGATACAGGCAGAAACTACACAGAGATACTGTAGAATAGAGATAACCAGATAGATACAGGCAGAAACTACACAGAGATATATAGAGAACCAGACACAGAGATATATAGAGAACCAGACACAGAGATATATAGAGAACCAGACACAGAGATATATAGAGAACCAGACACAGAGATATATAGAGAACCAGACACAGAGATATATAGAGAACCAGACACAGAGATATATAGAGAACCAGACACAGAGATATATAGAGAACAAGACACAGAGATATATAGAGAACCAGACACAGAGATATATAGAGAACCAGACACAGAGATATATAGAGAACCAGACATACTGAAACTATAGCCACAGAGGATATGTGTGCTGGTGTAGAAACAGAGAGAGGACAGGAGATGCTTCGTCGAGAAGAACACAACTTCTCCTACCTTCTGTTAATCCTCCCATAAGATGTTCACCAGCCCCATCTCTGGTCCTGGTAGCTGGGCAGAACATCCACTAGAGTTCCTGGTCTGAGGCCTAACCAGACCTGCACCCCAGATCCATCTCTGGTCCTGGTAGCTGTGCAGAACATCCACTAGAGTCCCTGGTCTGAGGCCTAACCAGACCTGCACCCCAGCCCCATCGCTGGTCCTGGTAGCTGGGCAGGACATCCACTAGAGTCCCTGGTCTGAGGCCTAACCAGACCTGCACCCCAGATCCATCTCTGGTCCTGGTAGCTGGGCAGAACATCCACTAGAGTCCCTGGTCTGAGGCCTAACCAGACCTGCACCCCAGCACCATCTCTGGTCCTGGTAGCTGGGCAGAACATCCACTAAAGTCCCTGGTCTGAGGCCTAACCAGACCTGCACCCCAGCCCCATCTCTGGACCTGGTAGCTGGGCAGAACATCCACTAGAGTCCCTGGTCTGAGGCCTAACCAGACCTGCACCCCAGCCCCATCTCTGGTCCTGGTAGCTGGGCAGAACATCCACTAGAGTCCCTGGTCTGAGGCCTAACCAGACCTGCACCCCAGCACCATCTCTGGTCCTGGTAGCTGGGCAGAACATCCACTAGAGTCCCTGGTCTGAGGCCTAACCAGACCTGCACCCCAGCCCCATCTCTGGTCCTGGTAGCTGGGCAGAACATCCACTAGAGTCCCTGGTCTGAGGCCTAACCAGACCTGCACCCCAGCCCCATCTCTGGTCCTGGTAGCTGGGCAGGACATCCACTAGAGTCCCTGGTCTGAGGCCTAACCAGACCTGCACCCCAGCCCCATCTCTGGTGCGGGTAGCTGGGCAGGACATCCACTAGAGTCCCTGGTCTGAGTGAGGCCTAGCCAGACCACTGGCCCCACTAGGTTAGGCAGAGCTCATAGTGGTGAAATATAGGGAAAGAGGGATTCAGAAAGAGACAGAGAGAGAGAGAAAGAGAGAGAGGGAGAGGGAGAGAGATAGAGAGAGAAAGAGAGATAGAAAGAGGGAGAGGGAGAGGGAGAGAGATAGAAAGAGGGAGAGGGAGAGGGAGAGAGAAAGAGAGAGCAAGGGAGAGGGAGAGAGGGAGAGGGAGAGAGGAAGAGAGCAAGAGAGAGAGACTAAGGGTCCATGGTTGAGATGGAAAAGTGTTAGAGACTAGAAAACCTTCCCCTTCACTCCACTGCATTCTACAGACAACGGCTTTAATTCGTAAATGTGTTTGTGATTCGTTAATTTCCCCCTCTCTCTCACTCCCTCCCACCCTCCCACCCTCTGTGACCGTGTGCTTTTCAGGAATGGGAGGATTAGTGGGAGACGAGCTGATGTCAGCGGAGGAGGAGAAGGAGGAAAGAGGAGAGGAGAGGGAGAGGAGAGGAGAGGGAGATGAGAGGAGGGAAGCGAGAGAGAGAGAGGGAGAGCGAACAGCAGAATCAAACGCTGCCCTGTTTTGGGTTGATAAGAGATGTGTGTGTGTGTGTGTGTGTGTGTGTGTGTGTGTGCTGCACCAACTGGCTTTCATTTGCCACGTTCAAAATTAATTAGCCCCAAGACTCACTGCTCTATCCTACTGCTAATGCTATAGCCCACAACTGTAACGCGCACACACACACACACACACACACACACACACACACACACACACACACACACACACACACACACACACACACACAGACACACACACAGACACACACACGTTATAAGAGATACAGTAGCAGTGGTGGAGAGCATGACTGTGTGTGTGTGTGTGTGTGTGTGTGTGTGTGTGTGTGTGTGCATTTACGGAGTTATCACCAGGACCATGTTATGATCTATAAGTTATCACCAGGACCATGTTATGATCTATAAGGTATCACCAGGACCATGTTATGATCTATAAGTTATCAGACCTGCACCAGGACCATGTTATGTTCTATAAGTTATCAGACCTGCACCAGGACCATGTTATGATCTATAAGTTATCACCAGGACCATGTTATGGTCTATAAGTTATCACCAGGACCATGTTATGATCTATAAGTCATCACCAGGACCATGTTATGATCTATAAGTTATCACCAGGACCATGTTATGATCTATAAGATATCACCAGGACCATGTTATGATCTATAAGGTATCACCAGGACCATGTTATGTTCTATAAGGTATCACCAGGACCATGTTATGTTCTATAAGATATCACCAGGACCATGTTATGTTCTATAAGATATCACCAGGACCATGTTATGATCTATAAGGTATCACCAGGACCATGTTATGTTCTATAAGGTATCACCAGGACCATGTTATGTTCTATAAGATATCACCAGGACCATGTTATGATCTATAAGGTATCACCAGGACCATGTTATGTTCTATAAGGTATCACCAGGACCATGTTATGTTCTATAAGTTATCACCAGGACCATGTTATGATCTATAAGTTATCACCAGGACCATGTTATGATCTATAAGATATCACCAGGACCATGTTATGATCTATAAGGTATCACCAGGACCATGTTATGTTCTATAAGGTATCACCAGGACCATGTTATGTTCTATAAGATATCACCAGGACCATGTTATGTTCTATAAGATATCACCAGGACCATGTTATGATCTATAAGGTATCACCAGGACCATGTTATGTTCTATAAGGTATCACCAGGACCATGTTATGTTCTATAAGATATCACCAGGACCATGTTATGATCTATAAGGTATCACCAGGACCATGTTATGTTCTATAAGGTATCACCAGGACCATGTTATGTTCTATAAGTTATCACCAGGACCATGTTATGTTCTATAAGTTATCACCAGGACCATGTTATGATCTATAAGGTATCAGACCTGCACCAGGACCATGTTATGTTCTATAAGGTATCACCAGGACCATGTTATGATCTATAAGTTATCACCAGGACCATGTTATGATCTATAAGTTATCACCAGGACCATGTTATGATCTATAAGTTATCACCAGGACCATGTTATGATCTATAAGTTATCACCAGGACCATGTTATGATCTATAAGTTATCACCAGGAACATGTTATGATCTATAAGATATCACCAGGACCATGTTATGATCTATAAGTTATCACCAGGACCATGTTATGATCTATAAGGTATCACCAGGACCATGTTATGTTCTATAAGTTATCACCAGGACCATGTTATGTTCTATTAGTTATCACCAGGACCATGTTATGTTCTATTAGTTATCACCAGGACCATGTTATGTTCTATTAGATATCAGACCTGCACCAGGACCATGTTATGTTCTATAAGTTATCACCAAGACCATGTTATGGTCTATAAGTTATCACCAGGACCATGTTATGATCTATAAGGTATCACCAGGACCATGTTATGTTCCATAAGTTATCACCAGGACCATGTCTTGTTCTATAAGGTATCAGACCTGCACCAGGACCATGTTATGTTCTATAAGTTATCACCAGGACCATGTTATGATCTATAAGTTATCACCAGGACCATGTTATGTTCTATAAGATATCACCAGGACCATGTTATGATCTATAAGTTATCACCAGGACCATGTTATGATCTATAAGTTATCACCAGGACCATGTTATGATCTATAAGATATCACCAGGACCATGTTATGATCTATAAGGTTTCACCAGGACCATGTTATGGTCTATAAGTTATCACCAGGACCATGTTATGTTCTATAAGTTATCACCAGGACCATGTTATGTTCTATAAGTTATCAGACCTGCACCAGGACCATGTTATGATCTATAAGTTATCACCAGGACCATGTTATGGTCTATAAGTTATCACCAGGACCATGTTATGATCTATAAGTTATCACCAGGACCATGTTATGTTCTATAAGTTATCACCAGGACCATGTTATGATCTATAAGTTATCACCAGGACCATGTTATGTTCTATAAGTTATCACCAGGACCATGTTATGATCTATAAGTCATCACCAGGACCATGTTATGATCTATAAGGTATCACCAGGACCATGTTATGATCTATAAGTCATCACCAGGACCATGTTATGTTCTATAAGTTATCACCAGGACCATGTTATGTTCTATAAGGTATCAGACCTGCACCAGGACCATGTTATGTTCTATAAGTTATCACCAGGACCATGTTATGATCTATAAGTTATCACCAGGACCATGTTATGTTCTATAAGATATCACCAGGACCATGTTATGATCTATAAGTTATCACCAGGACCATGTTATGATCTATAAGATATCACCAGGACCATGTTATGATCTATAAGTTATCACCAGGACCATGTTATGTTCTATAAGTTATCACCAGGACCATGTTATGGTCTATAAGTTATCACCAGGACCATGTTATGTTCTATAAGTTATCACCAGGACCATGTTATGATCAATAAGTTAACAGACCTGCACCAGGACCATGTTATGTTCTATAAGTTATCACCAGGACCATGTTATGTTCTATAAGTTATCACCAGGACCATGTTATGACCTATAAGTTATCACCAGGTCCATGTTATGATCTATAAGATATCACCAGGACCATGTTATGATCTATAAGTTATCACCAGGACCATGTTATGATCTATAAGATATCACCAGGACCATGTTATGATCTATAAGTTATCACCAGGACCATGTTATGATCTATAAGATATCACCAGGACCATGTTATGATCTATAAGATATCACCAGGACCATGTTATGATCTATAAGTCATCACCAGGACCATGTTATGATCTATAAGGTATCACCAGGACCATGTTATGATCTATAAGTTATCGCCAGGACCATGTTATGTTCTATAACTTATCACCAGGACCATGTTATGGTCTATAAGGTATCACCAGGACCATGTTATGACCTATAAGTTATCACCAGGACCATGTTATGACCTATAAGTTATCACCAGGACCATGTTATGACCTATAAGTTATCACCAGGACCATGTTATGTTCTATAAGTTATCACCAGGACCATGTTATGGTCTATAAGTTATCACCAGGACCATGTTATGTTCTATAAGGTATCACCAGGACCATGTTATGATCTATAAGTTATCACCAGGACCATGTTATGGTCTATAAGTTATCACCAGGACCAGGACCATGTTATGATCTATAAGTTATCACCAGGACCATGTTATGTTCTATAAGTTATCACCAGGACCATGTTATGTTCTATAAGTTATCACCAGGACCATGTTATGTTCTATAAGGTATCAGACCTGCACCAGGACCATGTTATGTTCTATAAGTTATCACCAGGACCATGTTATGATCTATAAGTTATCACCAGGACCATGTTATGATCTATAAGTTATCACCAGGACCATGTTATGTTCTATAAGGTATCAGACCTGCACCAGGACCATGTTATGATCTATAAGTTATCACCAAGACCATGTTATGGTCTATAAGTTATCACCAGGACCATGTTATGGTCTATAAGTTATCACCAGGACCATGTTATGATCTATAAGTTATCACCAGGACCATGTTATGTTCCATAAGTTATCACCAGGACCATGTCTTGTTCTATAAGGTATCAGACCTGCACCAGGACCATGTTATGTTCTATAAGTTATCACCAGGACCATGTTATGATCTATAAGTTATCACCAGGACCATGTTATGTTCTATAAGATATCACCAGGACCATGTTATGATCTATAAGTTATCACCAGGACCATGTTATGATCTATAAGTTATCACCAGGACCATGTTATGATCTATAAGATATCACCAGGACCATGTTATGATCTATAAGGTTTCACCAGGACCATGTTATGGTCTATAAGTTATCACCAGGACCAGGTTATGTTCTATAAGTTATCACCAAGACCATGTTATGGTCTATAAGTTATCACCAGGACCATGTTATGGTCTATAAGTTATCACCAGGACCATGTTATGATCTATAAGTTATCACCAGGACCATGTTATGTTCCATAAGTTATCACCAGGACCATGTCTTGTTCTATAAGGTATCAGACCTGCACCAGGACCATGTTATGTTCTATAAGTTATCACCAGGACCATGTTATGATCTATAAGTTATCACCAGGACCATGTTATGTTCTATAAGATATCACCAGGACCATGTTATGATCTATAAGTTATCACCAGGACCATGTTATGATCTATAAGTTATCACCAGGACCATGTTATGATCTATAAGATATCACCAGGACCATGTTATGATCTATAAGGTTTCACCAGGACCATGTTATGGTCTATAAGTTATCACCAGGACCATGTTATGTTCTATAAGTTATCACCAGGACCATGTTATGTTCTATAAGTTATCAGACCTGCACCAGGACCATGTTATGATCTATAAGTTATCACCAGGACCATGTTATGGTCTATAAGTTATCACCAGGACCATGTTATGATCTATAAGTTATCACCAGGACCATGTTATGTTCTATAAGTTATCACCAGGACCATGTTATGATCTATAAGGTATCAGACCTGCACCAGGACCATGTTATGTTCTATAAGGTATCACCAGGACCATGTTATGTTCTATAAGTTATCACCAGGACCATGTTATGACCTATAAGTTATCACCAGGTCCATGTTATGATCTATAAGATATCACCAGGACCATGTTATGATCTATAAGTTATCACCAGGACCATGTTATGATCTATAAGATATCACCAGGACCATGTTATGATCTATAAGATATCACCAGGACCATGTTATGTTCTATAAGATATCACCAGGACCATGTTATGATCTATAAGTCATCACCAGGACCATGTTATGATCTATAAGGTATCACCAGGACCATGTTATGATCTATAAGTTATCGCCAGGACCATGTTATGTTCTATAACTTATCACCAGGACCATGTTATGGTCTATAAGGTATCACCAGGACCATGTTATGACCTATAAGTTATCACCAGGACCATGTTATGACCTATAAGTTATCACCAGGACCATGTTATGACCTATAAGTTATCACCAGGACCATGTTATGTTCTATAAGTTATCACCAGGACCATGTTATGGTCTATAAGGTATCACCAGGACCATGTTATGACCTATAAGTTATCACCAGGACCATGTTATGACCTATAAGTTATCACCAGGACCATGTTATGTTCTATTAGTTATCACCAGGACCATGTTATGTTCTATAAGGTATCACCAGGACCATGTTATGATCTATAAGTTATCAGACCTGCACCAGGACCATGTTATGTTCTATAAGGTATCACCAGGACCATGTTATGTTCTATAAGTTATCACCAGGACCATGTTATGATCTATAAGTCATCACCAGGACCATGTTATGATCTATAAGGTATCACCAGGACCATGTTATGATCTATAAGTCATCACCAGGACCATGTTATGTTCTATAAGTTATCACCAGGACCATGTTATGTTCTATAAGGTATCAGACCTGCACCAGGACCATGTTATGTTCTATAAGTTATCACCAGGACCATGTTATGATCTATAAGGTATCACCAGGACCATGTTATGATCTATAAGTTATCGCCAGGACCATGTTATGTTCTATAACTTATCACCAGGACCATGTTATGGTCTATAAGGTATCACCAGGACCATGTTATGACCTATAAGTTATCACCAGGACCATGTTATGACCTATAAGTTATCACCAGGACCATGTTATGACCTATAAGTTATCACCAGGACCATGTTATGTTCTATAAGTTATCACCAGGACCATGTTATGGTCTATAAGTTATCACCAGGACCATGTTATGTTCTATAAGGTATCACCAGGACCATGTTATGATCTATAAGTTATCACCAGGACCATGTTATGGTCTATAAGTTATCACCAGGACCAGGACCATGTTATGATATATAAGTTATCACCAGGACCATGTTATGTTCTATAAGTTATCACCAGGACCATGTTATGTTCTATAAGTTATCACCAGGACCATGTTATGTTCTATAAGGTATCAGACCTGCACCAGGACCATGTTATGTTCTATAAGTTATCACCAGGGCCATGTTATGATCTATAAGTTATCACCAGGACCATGTTATGATCTATAAGTTATCACCAGGACCATGTTATGTTCTATAAGGTATCAGACCTGCACCAGGACCATGTTATGATCTATAAGTTATCACCAAGACCATGTTATGGTCTATAAGTTATCACCAGGACCATGTTATGGTCTATAAGTTATCACCAGGACCATGTTATGATCTATAAGTTATCACCAGGACCATGTTATGTTCCATAAGTTATCACCAGGACCATGTCTTGTTCTATAAGGTATCAGACCTGCACCAGGACCATGTTATGTTCTATAAGTTATCACCAGGACCATGTTATGATCTATAAGTTATCACCAGGACCATGTTATGTTCTATAAGATATCACCAGGACCATGTTATGATCTATAAGTTATCACCAGGACCATGTTATGATCTATAAGTTATCACCAGGACCATGTTATGATCTATAAGATATCACCAGGACCATGTTATGATCTATAAGGTTTCACCAGGACCATGTTATGGTCTATAAGTTATCACCAGGACCAGGTTATGTTCTATAAGTTATCACCAAGACCATGTTATGGTCTATAAGTTATCACCAGGACCATGTTATGGTCTATAAGTTATCACCAGGACCATGTTATGATCTATAAGTTATCACCAGGACCATGTTATGTTCCATAAGTTATCACCAGGACCATGTCTTGTTCTATAAGGTATCAGACCTGCACCAGGACCATGTTATGTTCTATAAGTTATCACCAGGACCATGTTATGATCTATAAGTTATCACCAGGACCATGTTATGTTCTATAAGATATCACCAGGACCATGTTATGATCTATAAGTTATCACCAGGACCATGTTATGATCTATAAGTTATCACCAGGACCATGTTATGATCTATAAGATATCACCAGGACCATGTTATGATCTATAAGGTTTCACCAGGACCATGTTATGGTCTATAAGTTATCACCAGGACCATGTTATGTTCTATAAGTTATCACCAGGACCATGTTATGTTCTATAAGTTATCAGACCTGCACCAGGACCATGTTATGATCTATAAGTTATCACCAGGACCATGTTATGGTCTATAAGTTATCACCAGGACCATGTTATGATCTATAAGTTATCACCAGGACCATGTTATGTTCTATAAGTTATCACCAGGACCATGTTATGATCTATAAGGTATCAGACCTGCACCAGGACCATGTTATGTTCTATAAGGTATCACCAGGACCATGTTATGTTCTATAAGTTATCACCAGGACCATGTTATGACCTATAAGTTATCACCAGGTCCATGTTATGATCTATAAGATATCACCAGGACCATGTTATGATCTATAAGTTATCACCAGGACCATGTTATGATCTATAAGATATCACCAGGACCATGTTATGATCTATAAGATATCACCAGGACCATGTTATGTTCTATAAGATATCACCAGGACCATGTTATGATCTATAAGTCATCACCAGGACCATGTTATGATCTATAAGGTATCACCAGGACCATGTTATGATCTATAAGTTATCGCCAGGACCATGTTATGTTCTATAACTTATCACCAGGACCATGTTATGGTCTATAAGGTATCACCAGGACCATGTTATGACCTATAAGTTATCACCAGGACCATGTTATGACCTATAAGTTATCACCAGGACCATGTTATGACCTATAAGTTATCACCAGGACCATGTTATGTTCTATAAGTTATCACCAGGACCATGTTATGGTCTATAAGGTATCACCAGGACCATGTTATGACCTATAAGTTATCACCAGGACCATGTTATGACCTATAAGTTATCACCAGGACCATGTTATGTTCTATTAGTTATCACCAGGACCATGTTATGTTCTATAAGGTATCACCAGGACCATGTTATGACCTATAAGTTATCAGACCTGCACCAGGACCATGTTATGTTCTATAAGGTATCACCAGGACCATGTTATGTTCTATAAGTTATCACCAGGACCATGTTATGATCTATAAGTCATCACCAGGACCATGTTATGATCTATAAGGTATCACCAGGACCATGTTATGATCTATAAGTCATCACCAGGACCATGTTATGTTCTATAAGTTATCACCAGGACCATGTTATGTTCTATAAGGTATCAGACCTGCACCAGGACCATGTTATGTTCTATAAGTTATCACCAGGACCATGTTATGATCTATAAGTTATCACCAGGACCATGTTATGTTCTATAAGATATCACCAGGACCATGTTATGATCTATAAGTTATCACCAGGACCATGTTATGATCTATAAGATATCACCAGGACCATGTTATGATCTATAAGTTATCACCAGGACCATGTTATGTTCTATAAGTTATCACCAGGACCATGTTATGGTCTATAAGTTATCACCAGGACCATGTTATGGTCTATAAGTTATCACCAGGACCATGTTATGTTCTATAAGTTATCACCAGGACCATGTTATGATCAATAAGTTAACAGACCTGCACCAGGACCATGTTATGTTCTATAAGTTATCACCAGGACCATGTTATGTTCTATAAGTTATCACCAGGACCATGTTATGACCTATAAGTTATCACCAGGTCCATGTTATGATCTATAAGATATCACCAGGACCATGTTATGATCTATAAGTTATCACCAGGACCATGTTATGATCTATAAGATATCACCAGGACCATGTTATGATCTATAAGTTATCACCAGGACCATGTTATGATCTATAAGATATCACCAGGACCATGTTATGATCTATAAGATATCACCAGGACCATGTTATGATCTATAAGTCATCACCAGGACCATGTTATGATCTATAAGGTATCACCAGGACCATGTTATGATCTATAAGTTATCACCAGGACCATGTTATGTTCTATAACTTATCACCAGGACCATGTTATGGTCTATAAGGTATCACCAGGACCATGTTATGACCTATAAGTTATCACCAGGACCATGTTATGACCTATAAGTTATCACCAGGACCATGTTATGACCTATAAGTTATCACCAGGACCATGTTATGTTCTATAAGTTATCACCAGGACCATGTTATGGTCTATAAGTTATCACCAGGACCATGTTATGTTCTATAAGGTATCACCAGGACCATGTTATGATCACCAGGACCATGTTATGGTCTATAAGTTATCACCAGGACCAGGACCATGTTATGATATATAAGTTATCACCAGGACCATGTTATGTTCTATAAGGTATCAGACCTGCACCAGGACCATGTTATGTTCTATAAGTTATCACCAGGACCATGTTATGTTCTATAAGTTATCACCAGGACCATGTTATGTTCTATAAGGTATCAGACCTGCACCAGGACCATGTTATGTTCTATAAGTTATCACCAGGGCCATGTTATGATCTATAAGTTATCACCAGGACCATGTTATGATCTATAAGTTATCACCAGGACCATGTTATGTTCTATAAGGTATCAGACCTGCACCAGGACCATGTTATGATCTATAAGTTATCACCAAGACCATGTTATGGTCTATAAGTTATCACCAGGACCATGTTATGGTCTATAAGTTATCACCAGGACCATGTTATGATCTATAAGTTATCACCAGGACCATGTTATGTTCCATAAGTTATCACCAGGACCATGTCTTGTTCTATAAGGTATCAGACCTGCACCAGGACCATGTTATGTTCTATAAGTTATCACCAGGACCATGTTATGATCTATAAGTTATCACCAGGACCATGTTATGTTCTATAAGATATCACCAGGACCATGTTATGATCTATAAGTTATCACCAGGACCATGTTATGATCTATAAGTTATCACCAGGACCATGTTATGATCTATAAGATATCACCAGGACCATGTTATGATCTATAAGGTTTCACCAGGACCATGTTATGGTCTATAAGTTATCACCAGGACCATGTTATGTTCTATAAGTTATCACCAAGACCATGTTATGGTCTATAAGTTATCACCAGGACCATGTTATGGTCTATAAGTTATCACCAGGACCATGTTATGATCTATAAGTTATCACCAGGACCATGTTATGTTCCATAAGTTATCACCAGGACCATGTCTTGTTCTATAAGGTATCAGACCTGCACCAGGACCATGTTATGTTCTATAAGTTATCACCAGGACCATGTTATGATCTATAAGTTATCACCAGGACCATGTTATGTTCTATAAGATATCACCAGGACCATGTTATGATCTATAAGTTATCACCAGGACCATGTTATGATCTATAAGTTATCACCAGGACCATGTTATGATCTATAAGATATCACCAGGACCATGTTATGATCTATAAGGTTTCACCAGGACCATGTTATGGTCTATAAGTTATCACCAGGACCATGTTATGTTCTATAAGTTATCACCAGGACCATGTTATGTTCTATAAGTTATCAGACCTGCACCAGGACCATGTTATGATCTATAAGTTATCACCAGGACCATGTTATGGTCTATAAGTTATCACCAGGACCATGTTATGATCTATAAGTTATCACCAGGACCATGTTATGTTCTATAAGTTATCACCAGGACCATGTTATGATCTATAAGGTATCAGACCTGCACCAGGACCATGTTATGTTCTATAAGGTATCACCAGGACCATGTTATGTTCTATAAGTTATCACCAGGACCATGGACCTATAAGTTATCACCAGGTCCATGTTATGATCTATAAGATATCACCAGGACCATGTTATGATCTATAAGTTATCACCAGGACCATGTTATGATCTATAAGATATCACCAGGACCATGTTATGATCTATAAGTTATCACCAGGACCATGTTATGATCTATAAGATATCACCAGGACCATGTTATGTTCTATAAGATATCACCAGGACCATGTTATGATCTATAAGTCATCACCAGGACCATGTTATGATCTATAAGGTATCACCAGGACCATGTTATGATCTATAAGTTATCGCCAGGACCATGTTATGTTCTATAACTTATCACCAGGACCATGTTATGGTCTATAAGGTATCACCAGGACCATGTTATGACCTATAAGTTATCACCAGGACCATGTTATGACCTATACGTTATCACCAGGACCATGTTATGACCTATAAGTTATCACCAGGACCATGTTATGTTCTATAAGTTATCACCAGGACCATGTTATGGTCTATAAGGTATCACCAGGACCATGTTATGACCTATAAGTTATCACCAGGACCATGTTATGACCTATAAGTTATCACCAGGACCATGTTATGTTCTATTAGTTATCACCAGGACCATGTTATGTTCTATAAGGTATCACCAGGACCATGTTATGTTCTATAAGGTATCACCAGGACCATGTTATGATCTATAAGTTATCACCAGGACCATGTTATGTTATATAAGTTATCACCAGGACCATGTTATGTTCTATAAGTTATCACCAGGACCATGTTATGTTCTATAAGTTATCACCAGGACCATGTTATGTTCTATAAGGTATCAGGACCATGTTATGATCTATAAGTTATCACCAGGACCATGTTATGTTCTATAAGTTATCACCAGGACCATGTTATGTTCTATAAGGTATCACCAGGACCATGTTATGTTCTATAAGGTATCACCAGGACCATGTTATGATCTATAAGTTATCACCAGGACCATGTTATGACTATAAGTTATCACCAGGACCATGTTATGTTCTATAAGATATCACCAGGACCATGTTATGTTCTATAAGTTATCACCAGGACCATGTTATGACCTATAAGTTATCACCAGGTCCATGTTATGATCTATAAGATATCACCAGGACCATGTTATGATCTATAAGTTATCACCAGGACCATGTTATGTTCTATAAGTTATCACCAGGACCATGTCTTGTTCTATAAGGTATCAGACCTGCACCAGGACCATGTTATGTTCTATAAGTTATCACCAGGACCATGTTATGATCTATAAGTTATCACCAGGACCATGTTATGTTCTATAAGATATCACCAGGACCATGTTATGATCTATAAGTTATCACCAGGACCATGTTATGATCTATAAGATATCACCAGGACCATGTTAATCTATAAGGTTTCACCAGGACCATGTTATGGTCTATAAGTTATCACCAGGACCATGTTATGTTCTATAAGTTATCACCAGGACCATGTTATGTTCTATAAGTTATCAGACCAGGACCATGTTATGATCTATAATTTATCACCAGGACCATGTTATGGTCTATAAGTTATCACCAGGACCATGTTATGATCTATAAGTTATCACCAGGACCATGTTATGTTCTATAAGTTATCACCAGGACCATGTTATGATCTATAAGGTATCAGACCTGCACCAGGACCATGTTATGTTCTATAAGGTATCACCAGGACCATGTTATGTTCTATAAGTTATCACCAGGACCATGTTATGACCTATAAGTTATCACCAGGTCCATGTTATGATCTATAAGATATCACCAGGACCATGTTATGATCTATAAGTTATCACCAGGACCATGTTATGATCTATAAGATATCACCAGGACCATGTTATGATCTATAAGTTATCACCAGGACCATGTTATGATCTATAAGATATCACCAGGACCATGTTATGTTCTATAAGATATCACCAGGACCATGTTATGATCTATAAGTCATCACCAGGACCATGTTATGATCTATAAGGTATCACCAGGACCATGTTATGATCTATAAGTTATCACCAGGACCATGTTATGTTCTATAAGTTATCACCAGGACCATGTTATGGTCTATAAGGTATCACCAGGACCATGTTATGACCTATAAGTTATCACCAGGACCATGTTATGACCTATACGTTATCACCAGGACCATGTTATGACCTATAAGTTATCACCAGGACCATGTTATGTTCTATACACAGGACCATGTTATGGTCTATAAGGTATCACCAGGACCATGTTATGACCTATAAGTTATCACCAGGACCATGTTATGACCTATAAGTTATCACCAGGACCATGTTATGTTCTATTAGTTATCACCAGGACCATGTTATGTTCTATAAGGTATCACCAGGACCATGTTATGTTCTATAAGGTATCACCAGGACCATGTTATGATCTATAAGTTATCACCAGGACCATGTTATGGTATATAAGTTATCACCAGGACCAGGACCATGTTATGATATATAAGTTATCACCAGGACCATGTTATGTTCTATAAGGTATCAGACCTGCACCAGGACCATGTTATGTTCTATAAGTTATCACCAGGACCATGTTATGTTCTATAAGTTATCACCAGGACCATGTTATGTTCTATAAGGTATCAGACCTGCACCAGGACCATGTTATGTTCTATAAGTTATCACCAGGGCCATGTTATGATCTATAAGTTATCACCAGGACCATGTTATGATCTATAAGGTATCACCAGGACCATGTTATGTTCTATAAGGTATCACCAGGACAATGTTATGATCTATAAGTTATCACCAGGACCATGTTATGTTCTATAAGTTATCACCAGGACCATGTTATGTTCTATTAGTTATCACCAGGACCATGTTATGTTCTATAAGTTATCACCAAGACCATGTTATGGTCTATAAGTTATCACCAGGACCATGTTATGGTCTATAAGTTATCACCAGGACCATGTTATGATCTATAAGTTATCACCAGGACCATGTTATGTTCCATAAGTTATCACCAGGACCATGTCTTGTTCTATAAGGTATCAGACCTGCACCAGGACCATGTTATGTTCTATAAGTTATCACCAGGACCATGTTATGATCTATAAGTTATCACCAGGACCATGTTATGTTCTATAAGATATCACCAGGACCATGTTATGATCTATAAGTTATCACCAGGACCATGTTATGATCTATAAGATATCACCAGGACCATGTTATGATCTATAAGGTTTCACCAGGACCATGTTATGGTCTATAAGTTATCACCAGGACCATGTTATGTTCTATAAGTTATCACCAGGACCATGTTATGTTCTATAAGTTATCAGACCTGCACCAGGACCATGTTATGATCTATAAGTTATCACCAGGACCATGTTATGGTCTATAAGTTATCACCAGGACCATGTTATGATCTATAAGTTATCACCAGGACCATGTTATGTTCTATAAGTTATCACCAGGACCATGTTATTATCTATAAGGTATCAGACCTGCACCAGGACCATGTTATGTTCTATAAGGTATCACCAGGACCATGTTATGTTCTATAAGTTATCACCAGGACCATGTTATGTTCTATAAGGTATCAGACCTGCACCAGGACCATGTTATGTTCTATAAGGTATCACCAGGACCATGTTATGATCTATAAGATATCACCAGGACCATGTTATGATCTATAAGTTATCACCAGGACCATGTTATGTTCTATAAGTTATCACCAGGACCATGTTATGATCTATAAGTTATCACCAGGACCATGTTATGGTCTATAAGTTATCACCAGGACCATGTTATGATCAATAAGTTAACATACCTGCACCAGGACCATGTTATGTTCTATAAGTTATCACCAGGACCATGTTATGTTCTATAAGTTATCACCAGGACCATGTTATGACCTATAAGTTATCACCAGGTCCATGTTATGATCTATAAGATATCACCAGGACCATGTTATGATCTATAAGTTATCACCAGGACCATGTTATGATCTATAAGGTATCACCAGGACCATGTTATGATCTATAAGTTATCACCAGGACCATGTTATGTTCTATAACTTATCACCAGGACCATGTTATGGTCTATAAGGTATCACCAGGACCATGTTATGACCTATAAGTTATCACCAGGACCATGTTATGACCTATAAGTTATCACCAGGACCATGTTATGACCTATAAGTTATCACCAGGACCATGTTATGTTCTATAAGTTATCACCAGGACCATGTTATGGTCTATAAGGTATCACCAGGACCATGTTATGATCTATAAGATATCACCAGGACCATGTTATGATCTATAAGTTATCAGACCTGCACCAGGACCATGTTATGTTCTATAAGTTATCACCAGGACCATGTTATGTTCTATAAGGTATCAGACCTGCACCAGGACCATGTTATGTTCTATAAGTTATCACCAGGGCCATTTTATGATCTATAAGTTATCACCAGGACCATGTTATGATCTATAAGTTATCGCCAGGACCATGTTATGTTCTATAACTTATCACCAGGACCATGTTATGGTCTATAAGGTATCACCAGGACCATGTTATGACCTATAAGTTATCACCAGGACCATGTTATGACCTATAAGTTATCACCAGGACCATGTTATGACCTATAAGTTATCACCAGGACCATGTTATGTTCTATAAGTTATCACCAGGACCATGTTATGGTCTATAAGGTATCACCAGGACCATGTTATGATCTATAAGATATCACCAGGACCATGTTATGATCTATAAGTTATCAGACCTGCACCAGGACCATGTTATGTTCTATAAGTTATCACCAGGACCATGTTATGTTCTATAAGGTATCAGACCTGCACCAGGACCATGTTATGTTCTATAAGTTATCACCAGGGCCATTTTATGATCTATAAGTTATCACCAGGACCATGTTATGATCTATAAGTTATCACCAGGACCATGTTATGTTCTATAAGGTATCAGACCTGCACCAGGACCATGTTATGTTCTATAAGGTATCACCAGGACCATGTTATGATCTATAAGTTATCACCAGGACCATGTTATGTTCTATAAGTTATCACCAGGACCATGTTATGTTCTATTAGTTATCACCAGGACCATGTTATGTTCTATAAGTTATCACCAAGACCATGTTATGGTCTATAAGTTATCACCAGGACCATGTTATGGTCTATAAGTTATCACCAGGACCATGTTATGATCTATAAGTTATCACCAGGACCATGTTATGTTCTATAAGTTATCACCAGGACCATGTTATGATCTATAAGGTATCAGACCTGCACCAGGACCATGTTATGTTCTATAAGTTATCACCAGGACCATGTTATGATCTATAAGTTATCACCAGGACCATGTTATGTTCTATAAGATATCACCAGGACCATGTTATGATCTATAAGTTATCACCAGGACCATGTTATGATCTATAAGTTATCACCAGGACCATGTTATGATCTATAAGATATCACCAGGACCATGTTATGATCTATAAGGTTTCACCAGGACCATGTTATGGTCTATAAGTTATCACCAGGACCATGTTATGTTCTATAAGTTATCACCAGGACCATGTTATGTTCTATAAGTTATCAGACCTGCACCGGGACCATGTTATGATCTATAAGTTATCACCAGGACCATGTTATGGTCTATAAGTTATCACCAGGACCATGTTATGATCTATAAGTTATCACCAGGACCATGTTATGTTCTATAAGTTATCACCAGGACCATGTTATGATCTATAAGGTATCAGACCTGCACCAGGACCATGTTATGTTCTATAAGGTATCACCAGGACCATGTTATGTTCTATAAGTTATCACCAGGACCATGTTATGTTCTATAAGGTATCAGACCTGCACCAGGACCATGTTATGTTCTATAAGTTATCACCAGGACCATGTTATGATCTATAAGTTATCACCAGGACCATGTTATGTTCTATAAGATATCACCAGGACCATGTTATGATCTATAAGTTATCACCAGGACCATGTTATGATCTATAAGATATCACCAGGACCATGTTATGATCTATAAGTTATCACCAGGACCATGTTATGGTCTATAAGTTATCACCAGGACCATGTTATGTTCTATAAGTTATCACCAGGACCATGTTATGATCAATAAGTTAACAGACCTGCACCAGGACCATGTTATGTTCTATAAGTTATCACCAGGACCATGTTATGACCTATAAGTTATCACCAGGTCCATGTTATGATCTATAAGATATCACCAGGACCATGTTATGATCTATAAGTTATCACCAGGACCATGTTATGATCTATAAGATATCACCAGGACCATGTTATGATCTATAAGTTATCACCAGGACCATGTTATGATCTATAAGATATCACCAGGACCATGTTATGATCTATACGTTATCACCAGGACCATGTTATGATCTATAAGATATCACCAGGACCATGTTATGATCTATAAGTTATCACCAGGACCATGTTATGACCTATAAGTTATCACCAGGACCATGTTATGTTCTATAAGTTATCACCAGGACCATGTTATGGTCTATAAGGTATCACCAGGACCATGTTATGATCTATAAGATATCACCAGGACCATGTTATGATCTATAAGTTATCAGACCTGCACCAGGACCATGTTATGTTCTATAAGTTATCACCAGGACCATGTTATGTTCTATAAGTTATCACCAGGACCATGTTATGACCTATAAGTTATCACCAGGACCATGTTATGATCTATAAGATATCACCAGGACCATGTTATGATCTATAAGTTATCACCAGGACCATGTTATGATCTATAAGATATCACCAGGACCATGTTATGATCTATAAGGTTTCACCAGGACCATGTTATGGTCTATAAGTTATCACCAGGACCATGTTATGTTCTATAAGTTATCACCAGGACCATGTTATGTTCTATAAGTTATCAGACCTGCACCGGGACCATGTTATGATCTATAAGTTATCACCAGGACCATGTTATGGTCTATAAGTTATCACCAGGACCATGTTATGATCTATAAGTTATCACCAGGACCATGTTATGTTCTATAAGTTATCACCAGGACCATGTTATGATCTATAAGGTATCAGACCTGCACCAGGACCATGTTATGTTCTATAAGGTATCACCAGGACCATGTTATGATCTATAAGTCATCACCAGGACCATGTTATGATCTATAAGATATCACCAGGACCATGTTATGATCTATAAGATATCACCAGGACCATGTTATGATCTATAAGTTATCACCAGGACCATGTTATGTTCTATAAGTTACCACCAGGACCATGTTATGATCTATAAGATACCACCAGGACCATGTTATGATCTATAAGTTATCACCAGGACCATGTTATGATCTATAAGTTATCACCAGGACCATGTTATGATCTATAAGATATCACCAGGACCATGTTATGATCTATAAGTTATCACCAGGACCATGTTATGATCTATAAGATATCACCAGGACCATGTTATGATCTATAAGGTATCACCAGGACCATGTTATGGTCTATAAGTTATCACCAGGACCATGTTATGTTCTATAAGTTATCACCAGGACCATGTTATGTTCTATAAGTTATCAGACCTGCACCAGGACCATGTTATGATCTATAAGTTATCACCAGGACCATGTTATGGTCTATAAGTTATCACCAGGACCATGTTATGATCTATAAGTTATCACCAGGACCATGTTATGTTCTATAAGGTATCAGACCTGCACCAGGACCATGTTATGATCTATAAGGTATCAGACCTGCACCAGGACCATGTTATGTTCTATAAGGTATCACCAGGACCATGTTATGTTCTATAAGTTATCACCAGGACCATGTTATGACCTATAAGGTATCAGACCTGCACCAGGACCATGTTATGTTCTATAAGTTATCACCAGGACCATGTTATGTTCTATAAGGTATCAGACCTGCACCAGGACCATGTTATGTTCTATAAGTTATCACCAGGACCATGTTATGATCTATAAGTTATCACCAGGACCATGTTATGTTCTATAAGATATCACCAGGACCATGTTATGATCTATAAGTTATCACCAGGACCATGTTATGATCTATAAGATATCACCAGGACCATGTTATGATCTATAAGTTATCACCAGGACCATGTTATGATCTATAAGGTATCAGACCTGCACCAGGACCATGTTATGTTCTATAAGTTATCACCAGGACCATGTTATGTTCTATAAGTTATCACCAGGACCATGTTATGTTCTATAAGTTATCACCAGGACCATGTTATGATCTATAAGATATCACCAGGACCATGTTATGATCTATAAGTTATCACCAGGACCATGTTATGATCTATAAGATATCACCAGGACCATGTTATGATCTATAAGTTATCAGACCTTCACCAGGACCATGTTATGTTTTATTAGTTATCACCAGGACCATGTTATGATCTATAAGTTATCACCAGGACCATGTTATGTTCTATAAGTTATCAGACCTTCACCAGGACCATGTTATGTTCTATTAGTTATCACCAGGACCATGTTATGTTCTATAAGTTATCACCAGGACCATGTTATGATCTATTAGTTATCACCAGGACCATGTTATGTTCTATAAGTTATCACCAGGACCATGTTATGTTCTATAAGGTATCACCAGGACCATGTTATGTTCTATAAGGTATCACCAGGACCATGTTATGATCTATAAGTTATCACCAGGACCATGTTATGTTCTATAAGTTATCACCAGGACCATGTTATGGTCTATAAGGTATCACCAGGACCATGTTATGACCTATAAGTTATCACCAGGACCATGTTATGACCTATAAGTTATCACCAGGACCATGTTATGTTCTATAAGTTATCACCAGGACCATGTTATGTTCTATAAGATACCACCAGGACCATGTTATGATCTATAAGTTATCACCACGACCAGGACCATGTTATGTTCTATAAGTTATCACCAGGACCATGTTATGTTCTATAAGATACCACCAGGACCATGTTATGTTCTATAAGTTATCACCAGGACCATGTTATGTTCTATAAGTTATCACCAGGACCATGTTATGTTCTATAAGGTATCAGACCTGCACCAGGACCATGTTATGTTCTATAAGTTATCACCAGGACCATGTTATGTTCTATAAGTTATCACCAGGACCATGTTATGTTCTATAAGGTATCAGACCTGCACCAGGACCATGTTATGTTCTATAAGTTATCACCAGGACCATGTTATGTTCTATAAGTTATCACCAGGACCATGTTATGTTCTATAAGATATCACCAGGACCATGTTATGATCTATAAGTCATCACCAGGACCATGTTATGATCTATAAGATATCACCAGGACCATGTTATGATCTATAAGATATCACCAGGACCATGTTATGATCTATAAGATATCACCAGGACCATGTTATGATCTATAAGTCATCACCAGGACCATGTTATGATCTATAAGATATCACCAGGACCATGTTATGATCTATAAGATATCACCAGGACCATGTTATGATCTATAAGATATCACCAGGACCATGTTATGATCTATAAGTTATCACCAGGACCATGTTATGTTCTATAAGTTATCACCAGGACCAGGACCATGTTATGTTCTATAAGTTATCACCAGGACCATGTTATGATCTATAAGTTATCACCAGGACCATGTTATGATCTATAAGTTATCACCAGGACCATGTTATGATCTATAAGTTATCACCAGGACCATGTTATGATCTATAAGTTATCACCAGGACCATGTTATGTTCTATAAGTTATCACCAGGACCAGGACCATGTTATGGTCCATAAGTTATCACCAGGACCATGTTATGTTCTATAAGTTATAACCAGGACCATGTTATGTTCTATAAGTTATCAGACCTTCACCAGGACCATGTTATGTTCTATAAGATATCACCAGGACCATGTTATGTTCTATAAGATATCACCAGGACCATGTTATGATCTATAAGTTATCACCAGGACCATGTTATGTTCTATAAGGTATCACCAGGACCATGTTATGTTCTATAAGTTATCAGACCTTCACCAGGACCATGTTATGTTCTATTAGTTATCACCAGGACCATGTTATGTTCTAAGGTATCACCAGGACCATGTTATGTTCTATAAGGTATCACCAGGACCATGTTATGTTCTATAAGTTATCACCAGGACCATGTTATGATCTATAAGTTATCACCAGGACCATGTTATGATCTATAAGTTATCACCAGGACCATGTTATGATCTATAAGATATCACCAGGACCATGTTATGATCTATAAGATATCACCAGGACCATGTTATGATCTATAAGATATCACCAGGACCATGTTATGTTCTATAAGTTATCACCAGGACCATGTTATGTTCTATAAGTTATCACCAGGACCATGTTATGTTCTATAAGTTATCAGACCATGAAATATGCAGAGGCGGTCATGGTCCCTCCTCTCCTCTCCTCTCCTCTCCTCTCCTCTCCTCTCCTCTCCTCTCCTGTCCTCTCCTCTCCTCTCCTAGCTGCAGTCAGCCTGTATTCTACACACACACACACACACACACACACACACACACACACACACACACACACACACACACACACACACACACACTGCTCGTGTAAGAATATGTCAAAGATAAATACACAACGCAGAGACAGAGTACGAGAGTCGATAGAGTAACTAACGATCAATGGTTTTTCTTTAATGGGGTATTAATGATCAACGGTTCAGAGACATGGGAGGAATATGTCTTCTGAAATAGGATGCTTGTTCTTTGGCCATTGGCTAGTTCTATTGCAAGAGATTCTAATTGGTCAACCACTGGCTAGGGCGGGGTTTATAAAACGACATCCTGCTCCTTTGTTCTGTGGAGAGAGAATCACAGAGGAGAGAATCACTGAGGAGAGAATCACTGAGGAGAGAATCACTGAGGAGAGAATCACTGAGGAGAGAATCACTGAGGAGAGAATCAGAGGAGAGAATCACAGAGGAGAGAATCACTGAGGAGAGAATCACTGAGGAGAGAATCACTCAGGAGAGAATCACTCAGGAGAGAATCACTGAGGAAAGAATCACTGAGGAGAGAATCACTGAGGAGAGAATCACTGAGGAGAGAATCACAGAGGAGAGAATCACTGAGGAGAGAATCACAGAGGAGAGAATCACTGAGGAGAGAATCACAGAGGAGAGAATCACTGAGGAGAGAAACACTGAGGAGAGAATCACTGAGGAGAGAATCACTGAGGAGAGAATCACTCAGGAGAGAATCACCGAGGAGAGAATCACTGAGGAGAGAATCACCGAGGAGAGAATCACAGAGGAGAAAATCACTCAGGAGAGAATCACAGGAGAGAATCACTGAGGTTGAATCACTGAGGAGAGAATCACTGAGGAGAGAATCACCGAGGAGAGAATCACAGAGGAAAGAATCACTGAGGAGAGAATCACTCAGGAGAGAATCACTGAGGAGAGAATCACTCAGGAGAGAATCACTGAGGAGAGAATCAATGAGGGGAGAATCACAGAGGAGAGAATCACAGAGGAGAGAATCACTCAGGAGAGAATCACTCAGGAGAGAATCACTGAGGAGAGAATCACTGAGGACAGGGGAGAATGACCATCTACCTCCCGGTATGATTTGTCCTACTTGAATAAACCTATTTTTCTCCCGCTGATTCTGAGTCTGTGTTATTAAAGAATAACACAAGTTGCTAACACTAGGGTTGCTAAATTCTTGGAACTTTCTAAATAAATTCCCTGTTTTTCCAGAAAATCTGGTTGTAAGATTCCCTCTTTTCCTGCTTATTTCCCTCCAATAGTTTATACAAGATGGCGTCTATCAAACTATCAATCAAATCTTGTGAATTATGAGGGGGGCGGGACTTCCGTATAGGATGTAAATAACACACCCAGGAGTTGTATGTTAATATGACCACTCATAAAGGGGGTTCCGTGTCGGCATGACAACTACAATGTTCTGAACCCGCTAGAATGGTTGATGTTGTAATGGGCTAGTCAGGAGGGGGTCTGTCTGTCTGTACTGGTGGGGAGGGACTGGTGATGTGGGTCTGAACTGGTGATGTGGGTCTGTACTGGTGGGTCTGGACTGGTGATGTGGGTCTGGACTGGTGGGGAGGGACTGGTGGGGAGGGACTGGTGATGTGGGTCTGGACTGGTGATGTGGGTCTGGACTGGTGGGGAGGGACTGGTGATGTGGGTCTGGACTGGTGGGGAGGGACTGGTGGGGAGGGACTGGTGATGTGGGTCTGGACTGGTGGGGAGGGACTGGTGATGTGGGTCTGGACTGGTGGGGAGGGACTGGTGATGTGGGTCTGTACTGGTGGGGAGGGACTGGTGATGTGGGTCTGGACCCACCATCAGTACGACCAAGAATATGTTTTCCGCGACGCGGATCCTGTGTTCTGCCTTACAAACAGGACAACGGAATGGATCGCATGCAGCGACCCAAGGAAACGACTCCGAAAAAGAGGGAAACGTAGCGGTCTTCTGGTCAGACTCCGGACACGGGCACATCGTGCACCACTCCCTAGCATTCTTCTTGCCAATGTCCAGTCTCTTGACAACAAGGTTGATGAAATCCGAGCAAGGGTAGCATTCCAGAGGGCCATCAGAGACTGCAACGTTCTCTGCTTCACGGAAACATGGCTCACTGGAGAGACGCTATCCGGGGCGGTGCAGCCAACGGGTTTCTCCACGCATCGCGCCGACAGAAACAAACATCTTTCTGGTAAGAAGAGTGGCGGGGCGTATGCCTCATGACTAACGAGACATGGTGTGATGAAGGAAACATACAGGAACTCAAATCCTTCTGTTCACCTGATTTAGAATTCCTCACAATCAAATGTAGACCGCATTATCTACCAAGAGAATTCTCTTCGATTATAATCACAGCCGTATATATCCCCCCCCCAAGCAGACACATCGATGGCTCTGAACGAACTTTATTTAACTCTTTGCAAACTGGAAACCATTTATCCGGAGGCTGCATTCATTGTTGCTGGGGATTTTAACAAAGCTAATCTGAAAACAAGACTCCCTAAATTTTATCAGCATATCAATTGCGCAACCAGGGGTGGTAAAACCTTGGATCATTGTTACTCTAACTTCCGCGACGCATATAAGGCCCTGCCCCGCCCCCCTTTCGGAAAAGCTGACCACGACTCCATTTTGTTGATCCCTGCCTACAGACAGAAACTTAAACAAGAGGCTCCCACGCTGAGGTCTGTCCAACGCTGGTCCGACCAAGCTGACTCCACACTCCAAGACTGTTTCCATCACGTGGACTGGGACATGTTTCGTATTGCGTCAGATAAAAATATTGACGAATACGCTGATTCAGTGTGCGAGTTCATTAGAACGTGCGTTGAAGATGTCGTTCCCATAGCAACGATAAAAACATTCCCTAACCAGAAACCGTGGATTGAGGACCAGGATGTCTTGCTCCCAGGCAGACTAAATAACTTTTTTGCCCGCTTTGAGGACAATACAGTGCCACTGACACGGCCTGCAACGAAAACATGCGGTCTCTCCTTCACTGCAGCCGAGGTGAGTAAGACATTTAAACGTGTTAACCCTCGCAAGGCTGCAGGCCCAGACGGCATCCCTAGCCGCGCCTCAGAGCATGCGCAGACCAGCTGGCCGGTGTGTTTACGGACATATTCAATCAATCCCTATACCAGTCTGCTGTTCCCACATGCTTCAAGAGGGCCACCATTGTTCCTGTTCCCAAGAAAGCTAAGGTAACTGAGCTAAACGACTACGCCCGTAGCACTCACTTCCGTCGTCATGAAGTGCTTTGAGAGACTAGTCAAGGACCATATCACCTCCACCCTACCTGACACCCTAGACCCACTCCAATTTGCTTACCGCCCAAATAGGTCCACAGACGATGCAATCTCAACCACACTGCCCTAACCCATCTGGACAAGAGGAATACCTATGTGAGAATGCTGTTCATCGACTACAGCTCGGCATTCAACACCATAGTACCCTCCAAGCTCGTCATCAAGCTCGAGACCCTGGGTCTCGACCCCCGCCCTGTGCAACTGGGTACTGGACTTCCTGACGGGCCGCCCCCAGGTGGTGAGGGTAGGCAACAACATCTCCTCCCCGCTGATCCTCAACACGGGGCCCCACAAGGGTGCGTTCTGAGCCCTCTCCTGTACTCCCTGTTCACCCACGACTGCGTGGCCACGCACGCCTCCAACTCAATCATCAAGTTTGCGGACGACACAACAGTGGTAGGCTTGATTACCAACAACGACGAGACGGCCTACAGGGAGGAGGTGAGGGCCCTCGGAGTGTGGTGTCAGGAAAATAACCTCACACTCAACGTCAACAAAACTAAGGAGATGATTGTGGACTTCAGGAAACAGCAGAGGGAACACCCCTATCCACATCGATGGAACAGTAGTGGAGAGGGTAGCAAGTTTTAAGTTCCTCGGCATACACATCACAGACAAACTGAATTGGTCCACTCACACAGACAGCGTCGTGAAGAAGGCACAGCAGCGCCTCTTCAACCTCAGGAGGCTGAAGAAATTCGGCTTGTCACCAAAAGCACTCACAAACTTCTACAGATGCACAATCGAGAGCATCCTGGCGGGCTGTATCACCGCCTGGTACGGCAACTGCTCCGCCCTCAACCGTAAGGCTCTCCAGAGGGTAGTGAGGTCTGCACAACGCATCACCGGGGGCAAACTACCTGCCCTCCAGGACACCTACACCACCCGATGTTACAGGAAGGCCATAAAGATCATCAAGGACATCAACCACCCGAGCCACTGCCTGTTCACCCCGCTATCATCCAGAAGGCGAGGTCAGTACAGGTGCATCAAAGCTGGGACCGAGAGACTGAAAAACAGCTTCTATCTCAAGGCCATCAGACTGTTAAACAGCCACCACTAACATTGAGTGGCTGCTGCCAACACACTGACATTGACACTGACCCAACTCCAGCCATTTTAATAATGGGAATTGATGGGAAATGATGTAAATATATCACTAGCCACTTTAAACAATGCTACCTTATATAATGTTACTTACCCTACATTATTCATCTCATATGCATACGTATATACTGTACTCTATATCATCGACTGCATCCTTATGTAATACATGTATCACTAGCCACTTTAACCTCTTCAGTCGACCCTCTACTTTTTTGAACATTTTGTTAAAAATCGCGCAACATTTCAGCGCCCTGCTACTCATGCCAGGAATATAGTACGTTCATATGGTTAGAATGTGTGGATAGGAAACCCTCGGACGTTTTTAAAACTGGTTAAATCACGACTGTGGCTATTACATAACGTGCGTTACATTGGAAAGCGCAGGAAAACCTGATCACAGAAAATGGAAATAAATATCCTTGCGCCACATCCAGCAATTGTTAACAGTGAGCCGAATTAGATAAGACCGAGCATTCAACTCCCACAGCATCCCCATGTTGTCGAGTATCTTGTGAATTTAATAATCTTTGATTCTTGGTTGAACCGAAAGAGGGGCACCGCTTACCTCCGGTCTCCGCCCAGATCATTCTGGAAGAGCTCTCTCCTGAAATTTTTTCCAAGACGACAGCTAATGATATTTACATCGCCTACGGTTGATTTTTATCGCTTATTAACGTTTACTAATACCTAAAGTAGCATTACAAACGTATTTCGGGTCTGGACTGGTGATCTGGGTCTGGACTGGTGATGTGGGTCTGGACTGGTGGGGAGGGACTGGTGATGTGGGTCTGGACTGGTGGGGAGGGACTGGTGATGTGGGTCTGGACTGGTGGGGAGGGACTGGTGATGTGGGTCTGGACTGGTGGGGAGGGACTGGTGATGTGGGTCTGGACTGGTGGGGAGGGACTGGTGATGTGGGTCTGGACTGGTGGGGAGGGACTGGTGATGTGGGTCTGGACTGGTGGGGAGGGACTGGTGATGTGGGTCTGGACTGGTGATGTGGGTCTGGACTGGTGATGTGGGTCTGGACTGGTGATGTGGGTCTGTACTGGTGGGGAGGGACTGGTGATGTGGGTCTGTACTGGTGGGGAGGGACTGGTGATGTGGGTCTGTACTGGTGGGGAGGGACTGGTGATGTGGGTCTGGACTGGTGGGGAGGGACTGGTGATGTGGGTCTGGACTGGTGGGGAGGGACTGGTGATGTAGGTCTGGACTGGTGATGTGGGTCTGTACTGGTGGGGAGGGACTGGTGATGTGGGTCTGGACTGGTGGGTCTGGACTGGTGGGTCTGGACTTGTGATGTGGGTCTGGACTGGTGATGTGGGTCTGTGCTGGTGGGGAGGGACTGGTGATGTAGGTCTGGACTGGTGGGGAGGGACTGGTGATGTAGGTCTGGACTGGTGATGTGGGTCTGGACTGGTGGGGAGGGACTGGTGATGTGGGTCTGTACTGGTGGGGAGGGACTGGTGATGTAGGTCTGGACTGGTGGGGAGGGACTGGTGATGTGGGTCTGAACTGGTGGGGAGGGACTGGTGATGTGGGTCTGTACTGGTGGGGAGGGACTGGTGATGTGGGTCTGGACTGGTGGGTCTGGACTGGTGATGTGGGTCTGGACTGGTGGGTCTGGACTGGTGATGTGGGTCTGTACTGGTGGGTCTGGACTGGTGATGTGGTTCTGGACTGGTGGGTCTGGACTGGTGATGTAGGTCTGGACTGGTGATGTAGGTCTGGACTGGTGGGGAGGGACTGGTGATGTGGGTCTGGACTGGTGGGGAGGGACTGGTGATGTGGGTCTGGACTGGTGATGTGGGTCTGGACTGGTGGGGAGGGACTGGTGATGTGGGTCTGGACTGGTGATGTAGGTCTGGACTGGTGGGGAGGGACTGGTGATGTGGGTCTGGACTGGTGGGGAGGGACTGGTGATGTGGGTCTGGACTGGTGGGGAGGGACTGGTGATGTAGGTCTGTACTGGTGGGGAGGGACTGGTGATGTGGGTCTGGACTGGTGGGGAGGGACTGGTGATGTGGGTCTGGACTGGTGGGGAGGGACTGGTGATGTAGGTCTGGACTGGTGATGTAGGTCTGGACTGGTGATGTGGGTCTGGACTGGTGGGGAGGGACTGGTGATGTAGGTCTGTACTGGTGGGGAGGGACTGGTGATGTGGGTCTGGACTGGTGGGGAGGGACTGGTGATGTGGGTCTGGACTGGTGGGGAGGGACTGGTGATGTAGGTCTGGACTGGTGATGTAGGTCTGGACTGGTGGGGAGGGACTGGTGATGTGGGTCTGGACTGGTGATGTAGGTCTGGACTGGTGGGGAGGGACTGGTGATGTGGGTCTGGACTGGTGATGTAGGTCTGGACTGGTGGGGAGGGACTGGTGATGTGGGTCTGGACTGGTGGGGGGACTGGTGATGTGGGTCTGGACTGGTGGGGAGGGACTGGTGATGTGGGTCTGGACTGGTGGGGAGGGACTGGTGATGTGGGTCTGGACTGGTGGGGAGGGACTGGTGATGTAGGTCTGTACTGGTGGGGAGGGACTGGACTGGTGGGGAGGGACTGGTGGGGAGGGACTGGTGATGTAGGTCTGGACTGGTGATGTAGGTCTGGACTGGTGGGGAGGGACTGGTGATGTGGGTCTGGACTGGTGGGGAGGGACTGGTGATGTGGGTCTGGACTGGTGGGGAGGGACTGGTGATGTGGGTCTGTACTGGTGGGGAGGGACTGGTGATGTAGGTCTGTACTGGTGGGGAGGGACTGGTGATGTGGGTCTGGACTGGTGAGGAGGGACTGGTGATGTGGGTCTGGACTGGTGGGTCTGGACTGGTGATGTGGGTGTGGACTGGTGGGTCTGGACTGGTGATGTGGGTCTGGACTGGTGGGGAGGGACTGGTGATGTAGGTCTGGACTGGTGGGTCTGGACTGGTGATGTGGGTCTGGACTGGTGGTGTGGGTCTGGTGATGTGGGTCTGGACTGGTGGGTCTGGACTGGTGGGGAGGGACTGGTGATGTGGGTCTGGACTGGTGGGTCTGGTCTGGTGATGTGGGTCTGGACTGGTGGGTCTGGTGATGTGGGTCTGGACTGGTGGGTCTGGTCTGGTGATGTAGGTCTGGACTGGTGGGGAGGGACTGGTGATGTGGGTCTGGACAGTTCAACTCTAAAATTCCTTTGTTGTTTCAAATAATTGTTCTTTTATTAAACAGATGCTGTGAATGTTAAACACACAGAATTAATTTAATTTGAACCAGAGAACTGTGATGAAAGGAAGACATATAATGGCTCGTGTTTCAAAACTCTTTAAAGCACATTTTCAAATGACCCCCGAGGATATCAAACCTCGTTATCAAAAAAAAAGTTGACACTATATATGACATGAGTTTCATGGTATGGAAATAGGAAAGTTAACATTTGGACTTGGATACAGTAGGTCACCGCCCAGAAGCCTTTGCAAGGGTTAAATCTGCATAAAGAGAGTTGATTGGCTGTCACCCTAAGACAAAACGGCCCCTCTCCCCAGACCCTGGGTTTATTGGCTGGTGAATCTGGGCTTTTAGCAGTAGCCTGGTTGTGAGTACCGTATCAACCTATCAGCTTTCATTATTAGATCAAGAAGGATCACACACACACACACACACACACACACACACACACACACACACACCAAAATGGAGGCACTAGAAGCACAAACATTCCATAGAACAAAACGAACAAGGAAACTAGAATCACAAACATTCCATAGAACAATACAAACAAAGAATCTAGAATCACAAACATTCCAAAGGACAATACAAACAAAGAATCTAGAATCACAAACATTCCAAAGGACAATACAAACAAAGAATCTAGAATCACAAACATTCCAAAGGACAATACAAACAAAGAATCTAGAATCACAAACATTCCAAAGGACAATACAAACAAAGAATCTAGAATCACAAACATTCCATAGAACAATCCCCCCCCCCAAAAGAAAAGGTCAGGTAATTTTTTTTTAGATTTTATTGAATATATATATATATTTTTCTGTAAAATACTGTGGCACATGTAAAGCAGTTGTATTGCATACTATTCTAGAGATATATTATACAAAAGCACACACACTGGACCAACTCTCTGTTTTAACTGCTAATAAATAGTTCATTATTCTACAGTTGGTTTAAATCATAGTAACAGATCATGCAAGGAAGGTTCTCCTTCAATCAGAGTCCAGAGAGAGACACAAAGATCATCAGCAGCAGCAGCAGTCTAGAAATACAACCGAAGTAGAACATAGAATCCATAGAACACACCTCCACATTCCAGTCAATGATGTCATAATGGGGTGTACTGGCAGTCATTACGGGAGTGTAAAATCATGGAGTGTACCAGTCAAATTGTCACACGGATTAGAGGTTCTAGGTCCCGTTTTAGAGATTCTATGTCTACGATGAAAACACATAGATCTGCTCTCTCTCTCTCTCTCTCTCTCTCTCTCTCTCTCTCTATGCTGGTTTACAATACTGACCACATGGTTTCACAGGACATACTGTAAATTAACATTTGACACAGATGTATATTTCCATAGCTTGATATATAGATATTGGTTGTTAGAGACATTTAACGCTGTCGTACAACAAATAAAGAAAAAGGAATACATCGAAGCCCTGCTCTATTCCTACACAAGGATATATATACTACTGCCCATTACTAAACCTCCTGTCCTCTATTCCTACACAAGGATATATATACTACTGCCCATTACTAAACCTCCTGTCCTCTATTCCTACACAAGGATATATATACTACTGCCCATTACTAAACCTCCTGTCCTCTATTCCTACACAAGGATATATATACTACTGCCCATTACTAAACCTCCTGTCCTCTATTCCTACACAAGGATATATATACTACTGCCCATTACTAAACCTCCTGTCCTCTATTCCTACACAAGGATATATATACTACTGCCCATTACTAAACCTCCTGTCCTCTATTCCTACACAAGGATATATATACTACTGCCCATTACTAAACCTCCTGTCCTCTATTCCTACACAGCACGTTTAGGCAGAAAGGATATATATACTACTGCCCATTACTAAACCTCCTGTCCTCTATAACTGCCCATTACTAAACCTCCTGTCCTCTATAACTGCCCATTACTAAACCTCCTGTCCTCTATAACTGCCCATTACTAAACCCAATGTCCTCTATAACTACCCATTACTAAACCTCCTGTCCTCTATTCCTACACAAGGATATATATACTACTGCCCATTACTAAACCTCCTGTCCTCTATTCCTACACAAGGATATATATACTACTGCCCATTACTAAACCTCCTGTCCTCTATTCCTACACAAGGATATATATACTACTGCCCATTACTAAACCTCCTGTCCTCTATTCCTACACAAGGATATATATACTACTGCCCATTACTAAACCTCCTGTCCTCTATTCCTACACAGCACGTTGAGGCAGAAAGGATATATATACTACTGCTCATTACTAAACCTCCTGTCCTCTATTCCTACACAGGGATATATATATACTACTGCCCATTACTAAACCTCCTGTCCTCTATAACTACCCATTACTAAACCTCCTGTCCTCCATAACTACCCATTACTAAACCTCCTGTCCTCTATAACTGCCCATTACTAAACCTCCTGTCCTCTATTCCTACACAGCACGTTTAGGCGGAAAGGATATATATACTACTGCCCATTACTAAACCTCCTGTCCTCTATAACTGCCCATTAATAAACCTCCTGTCCTCTATAACTGCCCATTACTAAACCTCCTGTCCTCTATTCCTACACAAGGATATATATACTACTGCCCATTACTAAACCTCCTGTCCTCTATAACTGCCCATTACTAAACCTCCTGTCCTCTATAACCTCCTGTCCTCTATTCCTACACAAGGATATATATACTACTGCCCATTACTAAACCTCCTGTCTTCTATAACTGCCCATTACTAAACCTCCTGTCCTCCATAACTACCCATTACTAAACCCCCTGTCCTCTATAACTGCCCATTACTAAACCTCCTGTCCTCTATAACTGCCCATTACTAAACCTCCTGTCCTCCATAACCTCCTGTCCTCTATAACTACACAAGGATATATATACTACTGCTCATTACTAAACCTCCTGTCCTCCATAACTACCCATTACTAAACATCCTGTCCTCTATAACTACCCATTACTAAACATCCTGTCCTCTATAACTACCCATTACTAAACCTCCTGTCCTCTATAACTACCCATTACTAAACCTCCTGTCCTCAATAACCTCCTGTCCTCCATAACCTCCTGTCCTCTATAACTACCCATTACTAAACCTCCTGTCCTCTATAACTACCCATTACTAAACCTCCTGTCCTCTATAACCTCCTGTCCTCTATAACTGCCCATTACTAAACCTCCTGTCTTCCATAACTACCCATTACTAAACCTCCTGTCCTCTATAACTACCCATTACTAAACCTCCTGTCCTCCATAACTACCCATTACTAAACCACCTGTCCTCCATAACTACCCATTACTAAACCTTCTGCCCTCTATAACTACCCATTACTAAACCTCCTATCCTCCATAACTACCCATTACTAAACCACCTGTCCTCCATAACTACCCATTACTAAACCTCCTGTCCTCTATAACTACCCATTATTAAACCTCCTGTCCTCTATAACCTCCTGTCCTCTATAACCTCCTGTCCTCTATAACCTCCTGTCCTCTATAACCTCCTGTCCTCTATAACCTCCTGTCCTCTATAACCTCCTGTCCTCCATAACTACCCATTACTAAACCTCCTGTCCTCCATAACTACCCATTACTAAACCTCCTGTCCTCCATAACTACCCATTACTAAACCTCCTGTCCTCCATAACTACCCATTACTAAACCACCTGTCCTCTATAACCTCCTGTCCTCTATAACTACCCATTATTAAACCTCCTGTCCTCTATAACCTCCTGTCCTCTATAACCTCCTGTCCTCTATAACCTCCTGTCCTCTATAACCTCCTGTCCTCTATAACCTCCTGTCCTCTATAACCTCCTGTCCTCTATAACCTCCTGTCCTCCATAACTACCCATTACTAAACCTCCTGTCCTCTATAACTACCCATTATTACACCTCCTGTCCTCCATAACTACCCATTACTAAACCTCCTGTCCTCTATAACCTCCTGTCCTCTATAACCTCCTGTCCTTCATAACTACCCATTACTAAACCTCCTGTCCTCTATAACCTCCTGTCCTCCATAACCTCCTGTCCTCCATAACTACCCATTACTAAACCTCCTGTCCTCTATAACCTCCTGTCCTCTATAACTACCCATTACTAAACCTCCTGTCCTCTATAACCTCCTGTCCTCTATAACCTCCTGTCCTCTATAACCTCCTGTCCTCTATAACCTCCTGTCCTCTATAACTACCCATTACTAAACCTCCTGTCCTCTATAACTACCCATTATTAAACCTCCTGTCCTCTATAACCTCCTGTCCTCTATAACCTCCTGTCCTCTATAACCTCCTGTCCTCTATAACCTCCTGTCCTCTATAACCTCCTGTCCTCTATAACTACCCATTACTAAACCTCCTGTCCTCTATAACTACCCATTACTAAACCTCCTGTCCTCTATAACTACCCATTACTAAACCACCTGTCCTCTATAACCTCCTGTCCTCTATAACTACCCATTACTAAACCTCCTGTCCTCTATAACCTCCTGTCCTCTATAACTACCCATTACTAAACCTCCTGTCCTCTATAACTGCCCATTACTAAACCTCCTGTCCTCTATAACCTCCTGTCCTCTATAACCTTCTGTCCTCTATAACCTCCTGTCCTCCATAACTACCCATTACTAAACCTCCTGTCCTCTATAACTACCCATTACTAAACCTCCTGTCCTCTATAACTACCCATTACTAAACCTCCTGTCCTCTATAACTACCCATTAATAAACCTCCTGTCCTCTATAACTACCCGTTACTAAACCTCCTGTCCTCTATAACTACCCATTACTAAACCTCCTGTCCTCTATAACTACCCATTACTAAACCTCCTGTCCTCTATAACTACCCATTATTACACCTCCTGTCCTCTATAACCTCCTGTCCTCTATAACTACCCATTACTAAACCTCCTGTCCTCTATAACTACCCATTACTAAACCTCCTGTCCTCTATAACTACCCATTACTAAACCTCCTGTCCTCTATAACTACCCATTACTAAACCTCCTGTCCTCTATAACTACCCATTACTAAACCTCCTGTCCTCTATAACTACCCATTATTAAACCTCCTGTCCTCTATAACCTCCTGTCCTCTATAACCTCCTGTCCTCCATAACCTCCTGTCCTCCATAACTACCCATTACTAAACCTCCTGTCCTCTATAACTACCCATTACTAAACCTCCTGTCCTCTATAACTACCCATTACTAAACCTCCTGTCCTCTATAACTACCCATTACTAAACCTCCTGTCCTCTATAACCTCCTGTCCTCTATAACTACCCATTACTAAACCTCCTGTCCTCTATAACCTCCTGTCCTCTATAACCTCCTGTCCTCTATAACCTCCTGTCCTCTATAACCTCCTGTCCTCTATAACTGCCCATTACTAAACCTCCTGTCCTCTATAACCTCCTGTCCTCTATAACTGCCCATTACTAAACCTCTTGTCCTCTATAACCTCCTGTCCTCTATAACCTCTTGTCCTCCATAACTACCCATTACTAAACCTCCTGTCCTCTATAACTACCCATTACTAAACCTCCTGTCCTCTATAACTACCCATTACTAAACCTCCTGTCCTCTATAACTACCCATTACTAAACCTCCTGTCCTCTATAACTACCCATTACTAAACCTCCTGTCCTCTATAACTACCCATTACTAAACCTCCTGTCCTCTATAACTACCCATTACTAAACCACCTGTCCTCTATAACCTCCTGTCCTCTATAACTACCCATTACTAAACCTCCTGTCCTCTATAACCTCCTGTCCTCTATAACTACCCATTACTAAACCTCCTGTCCTCTATAACTGCCCATTACTAAACCTCCTGTCCTCTATAACCTCCTGTCCTCTATAACCTTCTGTCCTCTATAACCTCCTGTCCTCCATAACTACCCATTACTAAACCTCCTGTCCTCTATAACTACCCATTACTAAACCTCCTGTCCTCTATAACTACCCATTACTAAACCTCCTGTCCTCTATAACTACCCATTAATAAACCTCCTGTCCTCTATAACTACCCGTCTAAACCTCCTGTCCTCTATAACTACCCATTACTAAACCTCCTGTCCTCTATAACTACCCATTACTAAACCTCCTGTCCTCTATAACTACCCATTATTACACCTCCTGTCCTCTATAACCTCCTGTCCTCTATAACTACCCATTACTAAACCTCCTGTCCTCTATAACTACCCATTACTAAACCTCCTGTCCTCTATAACTACCCATTACTAAACCTCCTGTCCTCTATAACTACCCATTACTAAACCTCCTGTCCTCTATAACTACCCATTACTAAACCTCCTGTCCTCTATAACTACCCATTATTAAACCTCCTGTCCTCTATAACCTCCTGTCCTCTATAACCTCCTGTCCTCCATAACCTCCTGTCCTCCATAACTACCCATTACTAAACCTCCTGTCCTCTATAACTACCCATTACTAAACCTCCTGTCCTCTATAACTACCCATTACTAAACCTCCTGTCCTCTATAACTACCCATTACTAAACCTCCTGTCCTCTATAACCTCCTGTCCTCTATAACTACCCATTACTAAACCTCCTGTCCTCTATAACCTCCTGTCCTCTATAACCTCCTGTCCTCTATAACCTCCTGTCCTCTATAACCTCCTGTCCTCTATAACTGCCCATTACTAAACCTCCTGTCCTCTATAACCTCCTGTCCTCTATAACTGCCCATTACTAAACCTCTTGTCCTCTATAACCTCCTGTCCTCTATAACCTCTTGTCCTCCATAACTACCCATTACTAAACCTCCTGTCCTCTATAACTACCCATTACTAAACCTCCTGTCCTCTATAACTACCCATTACTAAACCTCCTGTCCTCTATAACTACCCATTACTAAACCTCCTGTCCTCTATAACTACCCGTTATTAAACCTCCTGTCCTCTATAACCTCCTGTCCTCTATAACCTCCTGTCCTCTATAACTACCCATTACTAAACCTCCTGTCCTCTATAACTACCCATTATTACACCTCCTGTCCTCTATAACCTCCTGTCCTTCATAACTACCCATTACTAAACCTCCTGTCCTCTATAACCTCCTGTCCTCTATAACTACCCATTACTAAACCTCCTGTCCTCTATAACTACCCATTACTAAACCTCCTGTCCTCTATAACTACCCGTTATTAAACCTCCTGTCCTCTATAACCTCCTGTCCTCTATAACCTCCTGTCCTCCATAACTACCCATTAATAAACCTCCTGTCCTCCATAACTACCCATTACTAAACCTCCTGTCCTCTATAACTACCCATTAATAAACCTCCTGTCCTCCATAACTACCCATTACTAAACCTCCTGTCCTCTATAACTACCCATTACTAAACCTCCTGTCCTCTATAACTGCCCATTACTAAACCTCCTGTCCTCTATAACTACCCATTAATAAACCTCCTGTCCTCTATAACTACCCATTATTACACCTCCTGTCCTCTATAACCTCCTGTCCTCTATAACCTCCTGTCCTCTATAACTACCCATTATTACACCTCCTGTCCTCTATAACCTCCTGTCCTCTATAACCTCCTGTCCTCCATAACTACCCATTATTACACCTCCTGTCCTCTATAACCTCCTGTCCTCTATAACCTCCTGTCCTCTATAACTACCCATTACTAAACCTCCTGTCCTCTATAACCTCCTGTCCTCTATAACTACCCGTTATTAAACCTCCTGTCCTCTATAACTACCCATTATTAAACCTCCTGTCCTCTATAACTACCCATTACTAAACCTCCTGTCCTCTATAACTACCCATTACTAAACCTCCTGTCCTCTATAACCTCCTGTCCTCTATAACTACCCATTACTAAACCTCCTGTCCTCTATAACTACCCATTACTAAACCTCCTGTCCTCTATAACCTCCTGTCCTCTATAACGACCCATTATTAAACTCCTGTCCTCTATAACCTCCTGTCCTCTATAACCTCCTGTCCTCTATAACCTCCTGTCCTCTATAACCTCCTGTCCTCTATAACCTCCTGTCCTCTATAACCTCCTGTCCTCTATCAAAGTGAAATGTTGCAACCCTATTTAGTAGTCTGTCTGGCTAGCTCTGTAAAACCCCACTCGGGCTCTCCAGCTTCAGGGAAAGCAGACCAAAGTTCCCCCCGAGACGCTAAAGCTGATTCAGAAGGGGTTTTGGTTAAATGCGGAAGACATATTTCAGATGAATGCATTCAGTTGTACAACTGACTAGGTATCTCCATGACAACTGACTAGGTATCTCCATGACAACTGACTAGGTATCCTCCTGTCCTCCGTGTGAAAGTCTAACCTCATAGCTGAGGTTACATACCGTATCTCCATGACAACTGACTAGGTATCTCCATGACAACTGACTAGGTATCCTCCTGTCCTCCGTGTGAAAGCCTAACCTCAGAGCTGAGGTTCCATACCGTATCTCCATGACAACTGACTAGGTATCTCCATGACAACTGACTAGGTATCCTCCTGTCCTCCGTGTGAAAGCCTAACCTCAGAGCTGAGGTTCCATACCGTATCTCCATGACAACTGACTAGGTATCTCCATGACAACTGACTAGGTATCCTCCTGTCCTCCGTGTGAAAGCCTAACCTCAGAGCTGAGGTTCCATACCGTATCTCCATGACAACTGACTAGGTATCTCCATGACAACTGACTAGGTATCCTCCTGTCCTCCGTGTGAAAGCCTAACCTCAGAGCTGAGGTTCCATACCGTATCTCCATGACAACTGACTAGGTATCTCCATGACAACTGACTAGGTATCCTCCTGTCCTCCATGTGAAAGTCTAACCTCATAGCTGAGGTTCCATACTCTATCTCCATGACAACCATGACAACTGACTAAGTATCTCCCTGACAACCCTGCTATGACCAGGACAATATATATATGTCACCGTCCAAATTAGAAACCATCAATGGGTAACTACGGGTAACCACGTCGGGGTTGTTAACCAACGCAACTGTAACTAGAGGCAACCAACATGACTAACCCACAGCCGGCGGCATTTGGGGTTGCCATGGTAACAGCTGATCATGGTGAGTGATCGCGGATGGAAGCTCTTCTGTCAGATGTCTGAACGAGGACAAGGGTTTTTTCTAACACACACACACACATGGGGTTCCTAGAGATCAGGGCCCCTGGGCATGTGATATCTGAGTGAGGGGCCCATGGGGTTCCTAGAGATTAGGGCCCCTGGGCATGTGATATCTGAGTGAGGGGCCCATGGGGTTCCTAGAGGTTATGGCCCCTGGGCATGTGATATCTGAGTGAGGGGCCCATGGGGTTCCTAGAGATCAGGGCCCCTGGGCATGTGATATCTGAGGGAGGGGCCCATGGGGTTCCTAGAGATTAGGGCCCCTGGGCATGTGATATCTGAGTGAGGGGCCCATGGGGTTCCTAGAGATCAGGGCCCCTGGGCATGTGATATCTGAGGGAGGGGCCCATGGGGTTCCTAGAGATCAGGGCCCCTGGGCATGTGATATCTGAGGGAGGGGCCCATGGGGTTCCTAGAGATCAGGGCCCCTGGGCATGTGATATCTGAGGGAGGGGCCCATGGGGTTCCTAGAGATCAGGGCCCCTGGGCATGTGATATCTGAGTGAGGGGCCCATGGGGTTCCTAGAGGTTATGGCCCCTGTGCATGTGATATCTGAGTGAGGGGCCCATGGGGTTCCTAGAGGTTATGGCCCCTGGGCATGTGATATCTGAGGGAGGGGCCCATGGGGTTCCTAGAGATTAGGGCCCCTGGGCATGTGATATCTGAGTGAGGGGCCCATGGGGTTCCTAGAGATCAGGGCCCCTGGGCATGTGATATCTGAGTGAGGGGCCCATGGGGTTCCTAGAGGTTATGGCCCCTGGGCATGTGATATCTGAGTGAGGGGCCCATGGGGTTCCTAGAGGTTATGGCCCCTGGGCATGTGATATCTGAGGGAGGGGCCCATGGGGTTCCTAGAGGTTATGGCCCCTGGGCATGTGATATCTGAGGGAGGGGCCCATGGGGTTCCTAGAGGTTATGGCCCCTGGGCATGTGATATCTGAGTGAGGGGCCCATGGGGTTCCTAGAGGTTATGGCCCCTGGGCATGTGATATCTGAGGGAGGGGCCCATGGGGTTCCTAGAGGTTATGGCCCCTGGGCATGTGATATCTGAGGGAGGGGCCCATGGGGTTCCTAGAGGTTATGGCCCCTGGGCATGTGATATCTGAGGGAGGGGCCCATGGGGTTCCTAGAGATCAGGGCCCCTGGGCATGTGATATCTGAGGGAGGGGCCCATGGGGTTCCTAGAGGTTATGGCCCCTGGGCATGTGATATCTGAGTGAGGGGCCCATGGGGTTCCTAGAGATCAGGGCCCCTGGGCATGTGATATCTGAGGGAGGGGCCCATGGGGTTCCTAGAGGTTATGGCCCCTGGGCATGTGATATCTGAGGGAGGGGCCCATGGGGTTCCTAGAGGTTATGGCCCCTGGGCATGTGATATCTGAGGGAGGGGCCCATGGGGTTCCTAGAGATCAGGGCCCCTGGGCATGTGATATCTGAGGGAGGGGCCCATGGGGTTCCTAGAGATTATGGCCCCTGGGCATGTGATATCTGAGGGAGGGGCCCATGGGGTTCCTAGAGATCAGGGCCCCTGGGCATGTGATATCTGAGGGAGGGGCCCATGGGGTTCCTAGAGGTTATGGCCCCTGGGCATGTGATATCTGAGTGAGGGGCCCATGGGGTTCCTAGAGGTTATGGCCCCTGGGCATGTGATATCTGAGTGAGGGGCCCATGGGGTTCCTAGAGATCAGGGCCCCTGGGCATGTGATATCTGAGTGAGGGGCCCATGGGGTTCCTAGAGATTAGGGCCCCTGGGCATGTGATATCTGAGTGAGGGGCCCATGGGGTTCCTAGAGGTTATGGCCCCTGGGCATGTGATATCTGAGTGAGGGGCCCATGGGGTTCCTAGAGGTTATGGCCCCTGGGCATGTGATATCTGAGGGAGGGGCCCATGGGGTTCCTAGAGGTTATGGCCCCTGGGCATGTGATATCTGAGGGAGGGGCCCATGGGGTTCCTAGAGGTTATGGCCCCTGGGCATGTGATATCTGAGTGAGGGGCCCATGGGGTTCCTAGAGGTTATGGCCCCTGGGCATGTGATATCTGAGGGAGGGGCCCATGGGGTTCCTAGAGGTTATGGCCCCTGGGCATGTGATATCTGAGGGAGGGGCCCATGGGGTTCCTAGAGATCAGGGCCCCTGGGCATGTGATATCTGAGGGAGGGGCCCATGGGGTTCCTAGAGATTATGGCCCCTGGGCATGTGATATCTGAGGGAGGGGCCCATGGGGTTCCTAGAGATCAGGGCCCCTGGGCATGTGATATCTGAGGGAGGGGCCCATGGGGTTCCTAGAGGTTATGGCCCCTGGGCATGTGATATCTGAGGGAGGGGCCCATGGGGTTCCTAGAGGTTAGGGCCCCTGGGCATGTGATATCTGAGTGAGGGGCCCATGGGGTTCCTAGAGATCAGGGCCCCTGGGCATGTGATATCTGAGTGAGGGGCCCATGGGGTTCCTAGAGATTAGGGCCCCTGGGCATGTGATATCTGAGTGAGGGGCCCATGGGGTTCCTAGAGGTTATGGCCCCTGGGCATGTGATATCTGAGTGAGGGGCCCATGGGGTTCCTAGAGGTTATGGCCCCTGGGCATGTGATATCTGAGGGAGGGGCCCATGGGGTTCCTAGAGGTTATGGCCCCTGGGCATGTGATATCTGAGGGAGGGGCCCATGGGGTTCCTAGAGGTTATGGCCCCTGGGCATGTGATATCTGAGTGAGGGGCCCATGGGGTTCCTAGAGGTTATGGCCCCTGGGCATGTGATATCTGAGGGAGGGGCCCATGGGGTTCCTAGAGATCAGGGCCCCTGGGCATGTGATATCTGAGGGAGGGGCCCATGGGGTTCCTAGAGATTATGGCCCCTGGGCATGTGATATCTGAGGGAGGGGCCCATGGGGTTCCTAGAGATCAGGGCCCCTGGGCATGTGATATCTGAGGGAGGGACCCATGGGGTTCCTAGAGATCAGGGCCCCTGGGCATGTGATATCTGAGGGAGGGGCCCATGGGGTTCCTAGAGATTATGGCCCCTGGGCATGTGATATCTGAGGGAGGGGCCCATGGGGTTCCTAGAGATCAGGGCCCCTGGGCATGTGATATCTGAGGGAGGGGCCCATGGGGTTCCTAGAGATCAGGGCCCCTGGGCATGTGATATCTGAGGGAGGGGCCCATGGGGTTCCTAGAGATCAGGGCCCCTGGGCATGTGATATCTGAGGGAGGGGCCCATGGGGTTCCTAGAGATCAGGGCCCCTGGGCATGTGATATCTGAGGGAGGGACCCATGGGGTTCCTAGAGATTAGGGCCCCTGGGCATGTGATATCTGAGGGAGGGGCCCATGGGGTTCCTAGAGATCAGGGCCCCTGGGCATGTGATATCTGAGGGAGGGGCCCATGGGGTTCCTAGAGATTAGGGCCCCTGGGCATGTGATATCTGAGGGAGGGGCCCATGGGGTTCCTAGAGATCAGGGCCACTGGGCATGTGATATCTGAGGGAGGGGCCCATGGGGTTCCTAGAGATCAGGGCCCCTGGGCATGTGATATCTGAGGGAGGGGCCCATGGGGTTCCTAGAGATCAGGGCCCCTGGGCATGTGATATCTGAGGGAGGGGCCCATGGGGTTCCTAGAGATCAGGGCCCCTGGGCATGTGATATCTGAGGGAGGGGCCCATGGGGTTCCTAGAGATCAGGGCCCCTGGGCATGTGATATCTGAGGGAGGGGCCCATGGGGTTCCTAGAGATCAGGGCCCCTGGGCATGTGATATCTGAGGGAGGGGCCCATGGGGTTCCTAGAGATTAGGGCCCCTGGGCATGTGATATCTGAGGGAGGGGCCCATGGGGTTCCTAGAGATTAGGGCCCCTGGGCATGTGATATCTGAGGGAGGGGCCCATGGGGTTCCTAGAGGTTATGGCCCCTGTGCATGTGATATCTGAGGGAGGGGCCCATGGGGTTCCTAGAGATCAGGGCCCCTGGGCATGTGATATCTGAGTGAGGGGCCCATGGGGTTCCTAGAGATCAGGGCCCCTGGGCATGTGATATCTGAGGGAGGGGCCCATGGGGTTCCTAGAGATCAGGGCCCCTGGGCATGTGTCCTCTATAACCTCCTGTCCTCTATAACTACCCATTATTACACCTCCTGTCCTCTATAACTACCCATTACTAAACCTCCTGTCCTCTATAACCTCCTGTCCTCTATAACTACCCATTATTAAACCTCCTGTCCTCTATAACTACCCATTACTAAACCTCCTGTCCTCTATAACCTCCGTCCTCTATAACCTCCTGTCCTCCTGTCCTCTATAACTGCCCATTACTAAACCTCCTGTCCTCTATAACTACCCGTTACTAAACCTCCTGTCCTCTATAACTACCCATTATTAAACCTCCTGTCCTCTATAACTACCCATTACTAAACCTCCTGTCCTCCTGTCCTCTATAACTACCCATTACTAAACCTCCTGTCCTCTATAACCTCCTGTCCTCTATAACTACCCATTACTAAACCTCCTGTCCTCCTGTCCTCTATAACTACCCATTACTAAACCTCCTGTCCTCTATAACCTCCTGTCCTCTATAACTGCCCATTACTAAACCTCCTGTCCTCTATAACTACCCGTTACTAAACCTCCTGTCCTCTATAACTACCCATTATTAAACCTCCTGTCCTCTATAACTACCCATTACTAAACCTCCTGTCCTCTATAACCTCCTGTCCTCTATAACTACCCATTACTAAACCTCCTGTCCTCTATAACCTCCTGTCCTCTATAACTACCCATTATTAAACCTCCTGTCCTCTATAACTACCCATTAATAAACCTCCTGTCCTCTATAACTACCCATTACTAAACCTCCTGTCCTCTATAACCTCCTGTCCTCTATAACTACCCATTACTAAACCTCCTGTCCTCTATAACTACCCATTACTAAACCTCCTGTCCTCTATAACTACCCATTAATAAACCTCCTGTCCTCAATAACCTCCTGTCCTCTATAACCTCCTGTCCTCTATAACTACCCATTATTAAACTCCTGTCCTCTATAACCTCCTGTCCTCTATAACCTCCTGTCCTCTATAACTACCCATTACTAAACCTCCTGTCCTCTATAACTACCCATTATTAATCCTCCTGTCCTCTATAACCTCCTGTCCTCTATAACTACCCATTACTAAACCTCCTGTCCTCTATAACCTCCTGTCCTCTATAACTACCCATTATTAAACCTCCTGTCCTCTATAACTACCCATTACTAAACCTCCTGTCCTCTATAACTACCCATTACTAAACCTCCTGTCCTCTATAACTACCCATTACTAAACCTCCTGTCCTCTATAACTACCCATTATTAATCCTCCTGTCCTCTATAACCTCCTGTCCTCTATAACTACCCATTACTAAACCTCCTGTCCTCTATAACCTCCTGTCCTCTATAACTACCCATTACTAAACCTCCTGTCCTCTATAACTACCCATTATTAAACCTCCTGTCCTCTATAACCTCCTGTCCTCTATAACTACCCATTACTAAACCTCCTGTCCTCTATAACTACCCATTACTAAACCTCCTGTCCTCTATAACTACCCATTAATAAACCTCCTGTCCTCTATAACTACCCATTACTAAACCTCCTGTCCTCTATAACCTCCTGTCCTCTATAACTACCCATTAATAAACCTCCTGTCCTCTATAACTACCCATTACTAAACCTCCTGTCCTCTATAACCTCCTGTCCTCTATAACTACCCATTACTAAACCTCCTGTCCTCTATAACCTCCTGTCCTCTATAACTACCCATTATTAAACCTCCTGTCCTCTATAACCTCCTGTCCTCTATAACCTCCTGTCCTCTATAACCTCCTGTCCTCTATAACTACCCATTACTAAACCTCCTGTCCTCTATAACTACCCATTACTAAACCTCCTGTCCTCTATAACTACCCATTACTAAACCTCCTGTCCTCTATAACTACCCGTTATTAAACCTCCTGTCCTCTATAACCTCCTGTCCTCTATAACTACCCATTATTAAACCTCCTGTCCTCTATAACCTCCTGTCCTCTATAACTACCCATTACTAAACCTCCTGTCCTCTATAACCTCCTGTCCTCTATAACTACCCATTATTACACCTCCTGTCCTCTATAACTACCCATTACTAAACCTCCTGTCCTCTATAACTACCCATTATTAAACCTCCTGTCCTCTATAACTACCCATTACTAAACCTCCTGTCCTCTATAACCTCCTGTCCTCTATAACTACCCATTATTACACCTCCTGTCCTCTATAACTACCCATTAATAAACTCCTGTCCTCTATAACTACCCATTATTACACCTCCTGTCCTCTATAACTACCCATTAATAAACTCCTGTCCTCTATAACTACCCATTACTAAACCTCCTGTCCTTTATAACTACCCATTATTAAACTCCTGTCCTCTATAACTACCCATTAATAAACTCCTGTCCTCTATAACTACCCATTATTACACCTCCTGTCCTCTATAACTACCCATTAATAAACTCCTGTCCTCTATAACTACCCATTACTAAACCTCCTGTCCTCTATAACCTCCTGTCCTCTATAACTACCCATTAATAAACTCCTGTCCTCTATAACTACCCATTACTAAACCTCCTGTCCTCTATAACCTCCTGTCCTCTATAACTACCCATTATTACACTCCTGTCCTCTATAACCTCCTGTCCTCTATAACTACCCATTAATAAACTCCTGTCCTCTATAACTACCCATTATTAAACTCCTGTCCTCTATAACTACCCATTAATAAACTCCTGTCCTCTATAACTACCCATTACTAAACCTCCTGTCCTCTATAACCTCCTGTCCTCTATAACTGCCCATTACTAAACCTCCTGTCCTCTATAACTACCCATTAATAAACTCCTGTCCTCTATAACTACCCATTACTAAACCTCCTGTCCTCTATAACCTCCTGTCCTCTATAACTACCCATTATTACACCTCCTGTCCTCTATAACCTCCTGTCCTCTATAACTACCCATTAATAAACTCCTGTCCTCTATAACTACCCATTATTAAACTCCTGTCCTCTATAACTACCCATTAATAAACTCCTGTCCTCTATAACTACCCATTACTAAACCTCCTGTCCTCTATAACCTCCTGTCCTCTATAACTACCCATTACTAAACCTCCTGTCCTCTATAACTACCCATTACTAAACCTCCTGTCCTCTATAACTACCCATTACTAAACCTCCTGTCCTCTATAACTACCCATTATTAAACCTCCTGTCCTCTATAACTACCCATTACTAAACCTCCTGTCCTCTATAACTACCCATTACTAAACCTCCTGTCCTCTATAACCTTCTGTCCTCTATAACCTCCTGTCCTCTATAACTACCCATTACTAAACCTCCTGTCCTCTATAACCTCCTGTCCTCTATAACTACCCATTACTAAACCTCCTGTCCTCTATAACTACCCATTATTAAACCTCCTGTCCTCTATAACTACCCATTACTAAACCTCCTGTCCTCTATAACCTCCGTCCTCTATAACCTCCTGTCCTCTATAACCTCCTGTCCTCTATAACCTCCTGTCCTCTATAACTACCCATTACTAAACCTCCTGTCCTCTATAACCTCCTGTCCTCTATAACTACCCATTATTAAACCTCCTGTCCTCTATAACTACCCATTAATAAACCTCCTGTCCTCTATAACTACCCATTACTAAACCTCCTGTCCTCTATAACCTCCTGTCCTCTATAACTACCCATTACTAAACCTCCTGTCCTCTATAACTACCCATTATTAAACCTCCTGTCCTCTATAACTACCCATTAATAAACCTCCTGTCCTCAATAACCTCCTGTCCTCTATAACCTCCTGTCCTCTATAACTACCCATTATTAAACTCCTGTCCTCTATAACCTCCTGTCCTCTATAACCTCCTGTCCTCTATAACTACCCATTACTAAACCTCCTGTCCTCTATAACTACCCATTATTAATCCTCCTGTCCTCTATAACCTCCTGTCCTCTATAACTACCCATTACTAAACCTCCTGTCCTCTATAACCTCCTGTCCTCTATAACTACCCATTACTAAACCTCCTGTCCTCTATAACTACCCATTATTAAACCTCCTGTCCTCTATAACCTCCTGTCCTCTATAACTACCCATTACTAAACCTCCTGTCCTCTATAACTACCCATTACTAAACCTCCTGTCCTCTATAACTACCCATTAATAAACCTCCTGTCCTCTATAACTACCCATTACTAAACCTCCTGTCCTCTATAACCTCCTGTCCTCTATAACTACCCATTAATAAACCTCCTGTCCTCTATAACTACCCATTACTAAACCTCCTGTCCTCTATAACCTCCTGTCCTCTATAACTACCCATTACTAAACCTCCTGTCCTCTATAACCTCCTGTCCTCTATAACTACCCATTATTAAACCTCCTGTCCTCTATAACCTCCTGTCCTCTATAACTACCCATTAATAAACCTCCTGTCCTCTATAACTACCCATTACTAAACCTCCTGTCCTCTATAACCTCCTGTCCTCTATAACTACCCGTTATTAAACCTCCTGTCCTCTATAACCTCCTGTCCTCTATAACCTCCTGTCCTCTATAACCTCCTGTCCTCTATAACTACCCATTATTAAACCTCCTGTCCTCTATAACCTCCTGTCCTCTATAACCTCCTGTCCTCTATAACCTCCTGTCCTCTATAACTACCCATTACTAAACCTCCTGTCCTCTATAACTACCCATTACTAAACCTCCTGTCCTCTATAACTACCCATTACTAAACCTCCTGTCCTCTATAACTACCCGTTATTAAACCTCCTGTCCTCTATAACCTCCTGTCCTCTATAACCTCCTGTCCTCTATAACCTCCTGTCCTCTATAACTGCCCATTACTAAACCTCCTGTCCTCTATAACCTCCTGTCCTCTATAACTACCCATTATTAAACCTCCTGTCCTCTATAACCTCCTGTCCTCTATAACTACCCATTACTAAACCTCCTGTCCTCTATAACCTCCTGTCCTCTATAACTACCCATTATTACACCTCCTGTCCTCTATAACTACCCATTACTAAACCTCCTGTCCTCTATAACTACCCATTATTAAACCTCCTGTCCTCTATAACTACCCATTACTAAACCTCCTGTCCTCTATAACCTCCTGTCCTCTATAACTACCCATTATTACACCTCCTGTCCTCTATAACTACCCATTAATAACCTCCTGTCCTCTATAACTACCCATTACTAAACCTCCTGTCCTCTATAACTACCCATTATTAAACCTCCTGTCCTCTATAACCTCCTGTCCTCTATAACTACCCATTACTAAACCTCCTGTCCTCTATAACTACCCATTACTAAACCTCCTGTCCTCTATAACTACCCATTAATAAACCTCCTGTCCTCTATAACTACCCATTACTAAACCTCCTGTCCTCTATAACCTCCTGTCCTCTATAACTACCCATTAATAAACCTCCTGTCCTCTATAACTACCCATTACTAAACCTCCTGTCCTCTATAACCTCCTGTCCTCTATAACTACCCATTACTAAACCTCCTGTCCTCTATAACCTCCTGTCCTCTATAACTACCCATTATTAAACCTCCTGTCCTCTATAACCTCCTGTCCTCTATAACTACCCATTACTAAACCTCCTGTCCTCTATAACCTCCTGTCCTCTATAACTACCCGTTATTAAACCTCCTGTCCTCTATAACCTCCTGTCCTCTATAACCTCCTGTCCTCTATAACCTCCTGTCCTCTATAACTACCCATTATTAAACCTCCTGTCCTCTATAACCTCCTGTCCTCTATAACCTCCTGTCCTCTATAACCTCCTGTCCTCTATAACTACCCATTACTAAACCTCCTGTCCTCTATAACTACCCATTACTAAACCTCCTGTCCTCTATAACTACCCATTACTAAACCTCCTGTCCTCTATAACTACCCGTTATTAAACCTCCTGTCCTCTATAACCTCCTGTCCTCTATAACCTCCTGTCCTCTATAACCTCCTGTCCTCTATAACTGCCCATTACTAAACCTCCTGTCCTCTATAACCTCCTGTCCTCTATAACTACCCATTATTAAACCTCCTGTCCTCTATAACCTCCTGTCCTCTATAACTACCCATTACTAAACCTCCTGTCCTCTATAACCTCCTGTCCTCTATAACTACCCATTATTACACCTCCTGTCCTCTATAACTACCCATTACTAAACCTCCTGTCCTCTATAACTACCCATTATTAAACCTCCTGTCCTCTATAACTACCCATTACTAAACCTCCTGTCCTCTATAACCTCCTGTCCTCTATAACTACCCATTATTACACCTCCTGTCCTCTATAACTACCCATTAATAAACTCCTGTCCTCTATAACTACCCATTACTAAACCTCCTGTCCTCTATAACCTCCTGTCCTCTATAACTACCCATTAATAAACTCCTGTCCTCTATAACTACCCATTACTAAACCTCCTGTCCTCTATAACCTCCTGTCCTCTATAACTACCCATTATTACACCTCCTGTCCTCTATAACCTCCTGTCCTCTATAACTACCCATTAATAAACTCCTGTCCTCTATAACTACCCATTATTAAACTCCTGTCCTCTATAACTACCCATTAATAAACTCCTGTCCTCTATAACTACCCATTACTAAACCTCCTGTCCTCTATAACCTCCTGTCCTCTATAACTGCCCATTACTAAACCTCCTGTCCTCTATAACTACCCATTACTAAACCTCCTGTCCTCTATAACCTCCTGTCCTCTATAACTACCCATTACTAAACCTCCTGTCCTCTATAACTACCCATTACTAAACCTCCTGTCCTCTATAACTACCCATTACTAAACCTCCTGTCCTCTATAACTACCCATTACTAAACCTCCTGTCCTCTATAACTACCCATTACTAAACCTCCTGTCCTCTATAACCTCATGTCCTCTATAACTGCCCATTACTAAACCTCCTGTCCTCTATAACTACCCATTACTAAACCTCCTGTCCTCTATAACCTCCTGTCCTCTATAACTACCCATTACTAAACCTCCTGTCCTCCATAACTACCCATTATTAAACCTCCTGTCCTCTATAACTACCCATTACTAAACCTCCTGTCCTCTATAACCTCCTGTCCTCTATAACCTCCTGTCCTCTATAACTACCCATTACTAAACCTCCTGTCCTCTATAACCTCCTGTCCTCTATATCTACCCATTACTAAACCTCCTGTCCTCTATAACCTCCTGTCCTCTATAACTACCCATTATTAAACCTCCTGTCCTCTATAACCTCCTGTCCTCTATAACCTCCTGTCCTCTATAACCTCCTGTCCTCTATAACCTCCTGTCCTCTATAACTACCCATTATTAAACCTCCTGTCCTCTATAACTACCCATTAATAAACCTCCTGTCCTCTATAACCTCCTGTCCTCTATAACTACCCATTAATAAACCTCCTGTCCTCTATAACTACCCATTACTAAACCTCCTGTCCTCTATAACTACCCATTAATAAACCTCCTGTCCTCTATAACTACCCATTACTAAACCTCCTGTCCTCTATAACCTCCTGTCCTCTATAACTACCCATTATTAAACCTCCTGTCCTCTATAACTACCCATTACTAAACCTCCTGTCCTCTATAACCTCCGTCCTCTATAACCTCCTGTCCTCTATAACCTCCTGTCCTCTATAACCTCCGTCCTCTATAACCTCCTGTCCTCTATAACCTCCTGTCCTCTATAACTACCCATTATTAAACCTCCTGTCCTCCATAACTACCCATTACTAAACCTCCTGTCCTCTATAACCTCCTGTCCTCTATAACTGCCCATTATTAAACCTCCTGTCCTCCATAACTACCCATTACTAAACCTCCTGTCCTCTATAACCTCCTGTCCTCTATAACCTCCTGTCCTCTATAACTACCCATTATTAAACCTCCTGTCCTCAATAACTACCCATTACTAAACCTCCTGTCCTCTATAACTACCCATTAATAAACCTCCTGTCCTCTATAACTACCCATTACTAAACCTCCTGTCCTCTATAACCTCCTGTCCTCTATAACTACCCATTATTAAACCTCCTGTCCTCTATAACTACCCATTACTAAACCTCCTGTCCTCTATAACCTCCGTCCTCTATAACCTCCTGTCCTCTATAACCTCCTGTCCTCTATAACCTCCGTCCTCTATAACCTCCTGTCCTCTATAACCTCCTGTCCTCTATAACTACCCATTATTAAACCTCCTGTCCTCCATAACTACCCATTACTAAACCTCCTGTCCTCTATAACCTCCTGTCCTCTATAACTGCCCATTATTAAACCTCCTGTCCTCCATAACTACCCATTACTAAACCTCCTGTCCTCTATAACCTCCTGTCCTCTATAACCTCCTGTCCTCTATAACTACCCATTATTAAACCTCCTGTCCTCAATAACTACCCATTACTAAACCTCCTGTCCTCTATAACTACCCATTACTAAACCTCCTGTCCTCTATAACCTCCTGTCCTCTATAACTACCCATTATTAAACCTCCTGTCCTCTATAACTACCCGTTATTAAACCTCCTGTCCTCTATAACCTCCTGTCCTCTATAACTACCCATTACTAAACCTCCTGTCCTCTATAACTACCCATTACTAAACCTCCTGTCCTCTATAACTACCCGTTATTAAACCTCCTGTCCTCTATAACCTCCTGTCCTCTATAACTGCCCATTACTAAACCTCCTGTCCTCTATAACCTCCTGTCCTCTATAACTACCCATTAATAAACCTCCTGTCCTCTATAACCTCCTGTCCTCTATAACTACCCATTATTAAACCTCCTGTCCTCTATAACTACCCATTAATAAACCTCCTGTCCTCTATAACCTCCTGTCCTCCATAACCTCCTGTCCTCTATAACTACCCATTATTAAACCTCCTGTCCTCTATAACTACCCATTACTAAACCTCCTGTCCTCTATAACCTCCTGTCCTCTATAACTACCCATTAATAAAACTCCTGTCCTCTATAACCTCCTGTCCTCTATAACTACCCATTACTAAACCTCCTGTCCTCTATAACTACCCATTATTAAACTCCTGTCCTCTATAACCTCCTGTCCTCTATAACCTCCTGTCCTCTATAACCTCCTGTCCTCTATAACTACCCATTACTAAACCTCCTGTCCTCTATAACTACCCATTATTAAACTCCTGTCCTCTATAACCTCCTGTCCTCTATAACCTCCTGTCCTCTATAACTACCCATTACTAAACCTCCTGTCCTCTATAACCTCCTGTCCTCTATAACCTCCTGTCCTCTATAACCTCCTGTCCTCTATAACCTCCTGTCCTCTATAACTACCCATTACTAAACCTCCTGTCCTCTATAACTACCCATTATTAATCCTCCTGTCCTCTATAACCTCCTGTCCTCTATAACTACCCATTACTAAACCTCCTGTCCTCTATAACCTCCTGTCCTCTATAACTACCCATTACTAAACCTCCTGTCCTCTATAACCTCCTGTCCTCTATAACTACCCATTACTAAACCTCCTGTCCTCTATAACCTCCTGTCCTCTATAACTACCCATTACTAAACCTCCTGTCCTCTATAACCTCCTGTCCTCTATAACTACCCATTACTAAACCTCCTGTCCTCTATAACCTCCTGTCCTCTATAACTACCCATTACTAAACCTCCTGTCCTCTATAACCTCCTGTCCTCTATAACTGCCCATTACTAAACCTCCTGTCCTCTATAACTACCCATTACTAAACCTCCTGTCCTCTATAACCTCCTGTCCTCTATAACCTCCTGTCCTCTATAACCTCCTGTCCTCTATAACCTCCTGTCCTCTATAACTACCCATTAATAAACCTCCTGTCCTCTATATAACTACCCATTATTAAACCTCCTGTCCTCTATAACTACCCATTACTAAACCTCCTGTCCTCTATAACCTCCTGTCCTCTATAACCTCCTGTCCTCTATAACTGCCCATTACTAAACCTCCTGTCCTCTATAACTACCCATTACTAAACCTCCTGTCCTCTATAACCTCCTGTCCTCTATAACTGCCCATTACTAAACCTCCTGTCCTCTATAACCTCCTGTC
>NC_088421.1:54911711-54921711 GCF_034236695.1 Oncorhynchus nerka | reverse complement strand
AGGAGAGGGAGGAGGGAGAGGAGGAGAGGAGGGAGAGGGGAGGAGGAGGAGAGAGGAGGAGGAGAGGAGGGAGGGAGGGGAGGGAGGGGAGAGGAGAGGAGAGGAGAGGAGAGGAGGAGGAGGAGAGGAGGAGAGGAGAGGAGAGGAGAGGAGAGGAGGAGAGGAAGGGGGTGGGAGAGGAGAGGAGAAGGGTGGGAGGGAGGAGAGGAGAGGGAAAGAGGGGAGGAGAGGGGGAAGAGGGGAGGGGAGGAGGGAGGAGGAGAGGGGTGAGAGAAGGGGAGAGAGGGGAGGAGAGGGTGGGAGAGGAGAGAAGAGGGGAGGAGGAGGAGAGGAGAGGGGTGGGAGAGAAGGGGAGAGGAGAGGGGTGGGAGGAGAGGGGGAGAGAAGACCGGTGGGAGAGGATGAGAGGAGAGGGGTGGGAGAGGAGGAGGAGAGGAGGAGGAGGAGGGGTGGGAGAGGATGAGAGGGGTGGGAGAGGAGGAGAGGAGAGGGGGGGAGAGGAGGAGGAGAGGAGAGGAGTGGAGAGGGGCGAGTTGAGACGCATCCAAGAACAGACAATCAACCAATAGAAAAAGGAGACAGAACCCATGAGAGGAAGAGAAGGGTGGAAGGAGGTAAGGAGAGGTGGATGGATGGAGGTAAGGAGAGGTGGATGGATGGAGGTAACGAGAGGTGGATGGATGGATGGAGGTACGGAGAGGTGGATGGATGGAGGTAAGGAGGAGAGGTGGATGGATGGATGGAGGAGAGGTGGATGGATGGATGGAGGTAAGGAGGTGGATGGATGGAGGTAAGGAGAGGTGGATGGATGGATGGAGGAAAGGAGAGGTGGATGGATGGAGGTAAGGAGAGGTGGATGGATGGAGGTAAGGAGAGGTGGATGGATGGAGGTAAGGAGAGTGGATGGATGGAGGTAAGGAGAGGTGGATGGATGGAGGTAAGGAGAGTGGATGGAAGGAGGTAAGGGAGAGGTGGCTGGATGGAGGTAAGGAGAGGGGTGGATGGATGGAGGTAAGGAGAGGTGGATGGATTGAGGTAAGGAGAGGTGGATGGATGGAGGTAAGGAGAGGTGGATGGATGGAGGTAAGGAGAGATGGATGGATGGAGGTAAGGAGAGGTGGACGGATGGAGGTAAGGAGAGGTGGACGGATGGAGGTAAGGAGAGGTGGACGGATGGAGGTAAGGAGAGGTGGATGGATGGAGGTAAGGAGAGGTGAATGGATGGAGGTAAGGAGAGTGGATGGATGGAGGTAAGGAGAGGTGGATGGATGGAGGTAAGGAGAGGTGGATGGATGGAGGTAAGGAGAGGTGGATGGAAGGAGGTAAGGAGAGGTGGATGGAAGGAGGTAAGGAGAGGTGGATGGAGGGAGGTAAGGAGAGGTGGATGGAAGGAGAGGTGGCTGGATGGATGATGGAAGGATGGTGAAATGATGCTGGCACCACAGAAGGCAGTAATGATACATACCAACACTCAAAAGTGTGTGTGTGTGTGTGTGTGTGTGTGTGTGTGTGTGTGTGTGTGTGTGTGTGTGTGTTGTTTTACACTGTGAGGAACATGTTATCAGAGACAACAGAGGAGCAGGAAGCTGCTGTAGAATCCACACACACACACACACACACACACACACACACACACACACACACACACACACAAGACCCAGCAGAATATAGGACAGCTGTATAAAAAAAACTCTGCTCAGAAAATCCCTTTAACAGCAGTGCGGCCTCCGGCTGTGCGTGCGTGTGTAGTGTGTGTGTGTGCGTGCGTGTGTAGTGTGTGTGTGTGTGTGAGCGTGCGTGTGTAGTGTGTGTGTGTGTGTTTCCGTGTGCTTTCAACATGACATCATCATGATTGTACTCTAGTTGTGGTTCACCTGATTCTGACGCCGCTGGACCGTAGAAATACTACGTATGGAACGGACTTAAGCCGTTCCACACACACACACACACACACACACACACACACACACACACACACACACACACACACACACACACACACACACACACACACACACACACACACACACACACACACACACACACACACACACACCACACACACACACACACACACACACACACACACACACACACACACACACAGCCACACACACACACACAGCCACACAGCCACACACAGCCACACAGCCACACACACACACACACACACACACACAGCCACACACACACACACACACACACACACACACATACACACACACACACACACACACACACACACACACAGCCACACAGCCACACACAAAAAGGCAGGCAGGCAGGCACACAACCATTGACCCTGCTGCGCTGCCGCTCGGCCTCGTGGGTAACGGGCCTTACTCAGTGGTGAACCCTGACCAGGCCTCGATACGTGCGTGCGTGTGTGTGTGTGTGTGTGTGTATATCTGTGTGTGTGTGTGTGTGTCTGTGTGTGTGTGTCTGTGTGTGTCTGTGTGTGTCTGTGTGTGTGTGAATTGAGGCGAGAGCTTTTCTCTGTCCTCACAGACCGTCCTGTCCACTACCATCAGCATCACAGTTCCTATGGCGACAGCAGGGGCAGAAACACGATGCATGATTACCCATGATGCATGATTACCCACGATGCTGCAGTGAGGAAAGGCTGTACAGGGGGGAACCATTCCAGAGAGAGAGAGAGAGAGAGAGAGAGAGAGAGAGAGAGAGAGACAGAGAGAGAGAGAGAGAGAGAGAGAGAGAGAGAGAGACAGAGAGAGAGAGAGACAGAGAGAGAGAGAGAGACAGAGAGAGAGAGAGACAGAGAGAGGAGAGAGAGAGAGAGACAGAGAGAGAGAGAGACAGAGACAGAGACAGAGAGAGAGGGATTAGAGGGAGATAAAGAGATAGAGGGGGAGGGAGAGAGAGAGAGAGAGAGAGGGGATTAGAGGGAGATAAAGAGATAGAGGGGGAGGGAGAGAGAGGGGAAGATAGAGTGATAGATGGGGAGAGAGACAGGAAGATAGAGAGATAGAGGGATGATTTTCCTAAGGAAGAGATTTCCTGGGGAGTTTGCTGTATCCTGGGTGTCATTATGTTCCTGCTGTATTTCCTGGCTAAGTTTTGTTCCTGCTGTAGTTTTTCCTGTTCCTGATGTTCCTGCTGTATTTCCTAAGTGTCATTTCCTGGGTTGTCGTTATGTTCCTGTGTTCCTGCTGTATTTCCTAAGTGTCACTATGTTCCTGCGGTATTTCCTGGGTGTCATGTTCCTGCTGTATTTCCTGGGTGTCATTATGTTCCTGCTGTATTTCCTGGAAGTTCCTGCTGTATTTCCTAAGTGTCATTATGTTCCTGCTGTATTTCCTGGCTATAGTTTTGTTCCTGCTGTATTTCCTGGGTGTCATTATGTTCCTGCTGTATTTCCTGGGTGTCATTATGTTCCTGCTGTATTTCCTAAGTGTAGTTTTGTTCCTGCTCTATTTCCTGGGTGTCATTATGTTCCTGCTGTATTTCCTAAGTGTCATTATGTTCCTGCGGTATTTCCTGGGTGTCATTATGTTCCTGCTGTATTTCCTAAGTGTCATTATGTTCCTGCTGTATTTCCTGGGTGTCATTATGTTCCTGCTGTATTTCCTAAGTGTCATTATGTTCCTGCTGTATTTCCTGGGTGTCATTCCTGCATATTTTGTTCCTGCTGTATTTCCTGTTCCCTGCTGTATTTCCTGGGTGTCATTTCTAAGTTATGTTCCTGCTGTATTTCCTGGGTGTCATTATGTTCCTGCTGTATTTCCTGGGTGTCCTGCTGTATGTTTGTTCCTGCTGTATTTCCTAAGTGTCATTATGTTCCTGCTGTATTTCCTAAGTGTCATTATGTTCCTGCTGTATTTCCTGGTTCCTGGGTGTAGTTTTGTTCTGCTGTATTTCCTGTTCCTGGTGTTCATTATGTAATTTCCTGTGTCATTATGTTCCTGCTGTATTTCCTGCTGTATTTCCTAGTGTCATTATGTTCCTGCTGCATTTCCTGGGTGTAGTTTTGTTCCTGCTGTATTTCCTGGGTGTCATTATGTTTCCTGCTGTATTTCCTAAGTGTCATTATGTTCCTGCTGTATTTCCTGTGTGTTTATGTTCATTTCCTAAGTGTGTTTTGTTCCTGTATTTCCTGTAGTTTTGTTCCTGCTGTATTTCCTAAGTGTCATTATGTTCCTGCTGTATTTCCTAAGTGTCATTATGTTCCTGCTGTATTTCCTAAGTGTAGTTATGTTCCTGCTGTATTTCCTAAGTGTCATTATGTTCCTGCTGTATTTCCTAAGTGTCATTATGTTCCTGCTGTATTTCCTAAGTGTCATTTGTTCCTGCTGTATTTCTAAGTTCCTGCTGTATTTCCTAAGTGTCATTATGTTCCTGCTGTATTTCCTAAGTGTCATTATGTTCCTGCTATATTTCCTGGGTGTCATTATGTTCCTGCTGTGTTTCTAAGTGTCATTATGTTCCTGCTGTATTTCCTAAGTGTCATTATGTTCCTGCTGTATTTCCTGGGTGTCATTTTGTTCCTGCTGTATTTCCTGGGTGTCATTATGTTCCTGCTGTATTTCCTGGCTAGTGTTCCTGCTGTATTTCCTGTTTGCTGTATTTCCTGCTGTATTTCCTGGGTGTCATTATGTTCCTGCTGTATTTCCTGGGTGTCATTATGTTCCTGCTGTATTTCCTAAGTGTATTTCCTGGTTTTTTGTTCTGCTGTATTTCTGTGTCATTTCCTGCTGGTGTCATTATGTTCCTGCTGTATTTCCTAAGTGTATTATGTTCCTGCTGTATTTCCTAAGTGTCATTATGTTCCTGCTGTATTTCCTAAGTGTCATTATGTTCCTGCTGTATTTCTAAGTGTCCTGCTGTATTTCCTAAATGTTCCTGTCATTATGTTCCTGCTGTATTTCCTAAGTGTCATTATGTTCCCTGCTGTATTTCCTAAGTGTATTATGTTCCTGCTGTATTTCCTAAGTGTCCTGCTGTATTAATTTTGTTCCTGCTGTATTTCCTAAGTGTAGTTTTGTTCCTGCTGTATGTTTTTGTTCCTGCTGTATTTCCCTGTGTCATTTGTTCCTGCTGTATTTCCTGGGTGTCATTATGTTCCTGCTGTATTTCCTATGTCATTTTGTTCCTGCTGTATTTCCTGGTTCATTTTGTTCCTGCTGTATTTCCTAAGTGTCATTATGTTCCTGCTGTATTTCCTAAGTGTCATTTTGTTCCTGCTATATTTCCTGGGTGTCATTATGTTCCTGTGTTTCCTAAGTGTTTATGTTCCTGCTGTATTTCCTAAGTGTCATTATGTTCCTGTGTATTTTGTTCCTGCTGTATTTCCTGGGTGTCATTATGTTCTAAGTGTAGTTTTGTTCCTGCTGTATTTCCTGGGTGTCATTATGTGTCATTTTGTTCCTGCTGTATTTCCTGGCTATAGTTTTGTTCATTTCCTGGGTGTAGTTTTGTTCCTGCTGTATTTCCTAAAGTGTCATTATGTTCCTGCTGTATTTCCTAAGTGTCATTATGTTCCTGCTGTATTTCCTAAGTGTCATTATGTTCCTGCTGTTTTCCTAAGTGTCATTATGTTCCTGCTGTATGTCCTCCTGCTGTTCCTGGGTGTCATTATGTTCCTAAGTGTAATTTGTTCATTATGTTCCTGCTGTATTTCCTGGGTGTCATTATGTTCCTGCTATTTCCTGGCTTTTTGTTCCTGCTGTATTTCCTGGGTGTAGTTTTGTTCCTGCTGTATTTCCTAAGTGTCATTATGTTCCTGCTGTATTTCCTAAGTGTCAGTTCATTTCCAAAGTGTTTTGTTCCTGCTGTATTTCCTAAGTGTCATTATGTTCCTGCTGTATTTCCTAAGTTTTGTTCCTGCTGTATTTCCTGGGTGTTCCTGCTGTATTTCCTAAGTGTCATTTTTCCTGTTATTTCCTGTGTCATTATTTCCTAAGTGTCATTATGTTCCTGCTGTATTTCCTAAGTGTCATTTTGTTCCTGCTGTATTTCCTAAGTGTCATTTGTTCCTGCTGTATTTCCTAAGTGTCATTATGTTCCTGCTGTATTTCCTAAGTGTCATTATGTTCCTGCTATATTTCCTGGGTGTCATTATGTTCCTGCTGTGTTTCCTAAGTGTCATTATGTTCCTGCTGTATTTCCTAAGTGTCATTATGTTCCTGCTGTATGTCTAGATTATTTTGTTCCTGGGTGTAGTTTTGTTCCTGCTGTATTTCCTGGGTGTCATTATGTTCCTGCTGTATTTCCTGGGTGTCATTATGTTCCTGTATTTCCTGTATTTCCTGGCTATAGTTTTGTTCCTGCTGTTCCTGTATTTCCTGGGTGTAGTTTTGTTTCCTGCTGTATTTCCTAAGTGTCATTATGTTCCTGCTGTATTTCCTGGAAGTGTCATTATGTTCCTGCTGTATTTCCTAAGTGTCATTTATGTTCCTGCTGTATTTCCTAAGTGTCATTATGTTCCTGCTGTATTTCCTGGTGTCATTATGTTCCTGCTAGTTTTGTTCCTGCTGTATTTCCTAAGTGTCATTATGTTCCTGCTGTATTTCCTGGGTGTAGTTTTGTTCCTGTATTTCCTGGGTGTATTTTGTTCCTGGGTGTAGTTTTGTTCCTGCTGTATGTCCTGGGAGTCATTATGTTCCTGCTGTATTTCCTAAGTGTCATTATATTCCTGCTGTATTTCCTCATTATGTTCCTGCTGTATTTCCCAAGTGTAGTTTTGTTCCTGCTGTATTTCCTAAGTGTCATTTTGTTCCTGCTGTATTTCCTGGGTGTCATTATGTTCCTGCTGTATTTCCTAAAAGTGTAGTTTGTTCCTGCTGTATTTCCTAAGTGTCATTATGTTCCTGCTGTATTTCCTAAGTGTCATTATGTTCCTGCTGTATTTCCTAAGTGTAGTTTGTTAAGTAATTGTGTAGTTTTGTTCTTTAGTAAAGATTACCTGGTCTCAATAGGACTGCTCTAAGTTTAAAATCAAGGTGAACTCTCTCCCCTCTCTTTGTCGGTGTCATTTTATTCTATTTCGTCTATCAGCAGGTAGCACAACTAAACAACAGGAGTGTCTGATGTCTCTGACAGCTATTTCAACAGAGGGAGAGAGTGTAGAGGAAAGGAGAAGGAGATAAAGATGGAGAGAGAGAGAGAGATTTCCTGAGTGTAGAGAGATAGAAAAAGAGAGAATGGGAGAGAATGGGAGAGAGAGAGTTATGTTCTGCTGAGAGAGAGAGATGTTCCTGCTGAGAGAGAGTTTTGGGTATTTCCTAAGAAGGTAGTTTTGTTCCTGCTGATCATTAAGGCTGCTGTTCTGACAGATCCTGCTGTATTTCCTTCAACCTTTGATGGAAAACAAGGTGAGCCTGATGTATTTCAGTGTAGTTTTTGTTCCACACCAGTAAACAACAACAAGGTGGAGCTGATACACACACTGGTCACACCAGTAAACAACAACAACAACAACAACAAGTGTAGTGGAACTGATAAGCACACGCTGGTCACACCAGTAAACAACAACAACAACAAGGTGGAACTGGCACACACTGGTCACACCAGTAAACAACAACAACAACAAGGTGGTACTGATACACACGCTGGTCACACAGTAAACAACAAAAGATAACAACAAGGTGGAAAGATAAGAAACACTGGAAAGGGACCAGTAAACAACAACAACAACAAGGTGGTACTGATAATACGCTGGTCACATGGAAAAACAGTAAACAACAACAACAACAAGGTGGAACTGATACACACTCTGGTCACACCAGTAAACAACAACAACAACAAGGTGGTACTGATACACACGCTGGCCACACCAGTAAACAACAACAACAACAACAACAACAACAAGGTGGAGCTGATACACACGCTGGTCACACCAGTAAACAACAACAACAACAACAACAACGTGGAACTGATACACACGCTGGTCACACCAGTAAACAACAAGGTGGAACTGATACACACGCTGGTCACACCAGTAAACAACAACAAGGTGGAACTGATACACACGCTGGTCACACCAGTAAACAACAACAACAACAGGTGGAACTGATACACACACTGGTCACACCAGTAAACAACAACAACAACAACGTGGAACTGATACACACGCTGGTCACACCAGTAAACAACAACAAGGTGGAACTGATACACACGCTGGTCACACCAGTAAACAACAACAAGGTGGAACTGATACACACGCTGGTCACACCAGTAAACAACAACAACAACAACAACAACAACGTGGAACTGATACACACGCTGGTCACACCAGTAAACAACAACAAGGTGGAACTGATACACACGCTGGTCACACCAGTAAACAACAACAAGGTGGAACTGATACACACGCTGGTCACACGAGTAAACAACAACAAGGTGGAACTGATACACACGCTGGTCACACCAGTAAACAACAACAACATCAAGGTGGAACTGATAGACACGCTGGTCACACCAGTAAACAACAACAACAACAAGGTGGAACTGATACACACGCTGGTCACACCAGTAAACAACAACAACAACAACAACAAGGTGGAACTGATACACACGCTGGTCACAACAGTAAACAACAACAACAACAACAACAACAACAAGGTGGAACTGATACACACGCTGGTCACACCAGTAAACAACAACAACAAGGTGGAACTGATACACACGCTGGTCACACCAGTAAACAACAACAACAACAAGGTGGAACTGATACACACGCTGGTCACACCAGTAAACAACAACAACAACAACAACAAGGTGGAACTGATACACACGCTGGTCACACCAGTAAACAACAACAACAAGGTGGAACTGATACACACGCTGGTCACACCAGTAAACAACAACAAGGTGGAACTGATACACAAGCTGGTGGAACTGATACACACACTGGTCACACCAGTAAACAACAACAACAACAACAACAACAAGGTGGAACTGATACACACGCTGGTCACACCAGTAAACAACAACAACAACAACAACAACAAGGTGGAACTGATACACCACGCTGGTCACACCAGTAAACAAACAACAACAACAACAACAACAAGTGGAACTGATACACACGCTGGTCACACCAGTAAACAACAACAACAACAACAAGGTGGAACTGATACACACGCTGGTCACACCAGTAAACAACAACAACAACAACAACAAGGTGGAACTGATACACGCTGGTCACACCAGTAAACAACAACAACAACAACAACAAGGTGGAACATTACAAGCTGGTCACACCAGTAAACAACAACAAAGGTGGAACTGATACACACTGGTCACGCAGTAAACAACAACAACAACAACAAGGTGGAACTGATACACACGCTGGTCACACCAGTAAACAACAACAACAACAACAACAACAAGGTGGAACTGATACCTGCGCTGGTCACACAAGTAAACAACAACAACAACAACAACAACAACAAGTTGGAACTGATACACGCTGGTCACACCAGTAAACAACAACAACAACAACAACAAGGTGGAACTGATACTGCACTGGTCACACCAGTAAACAACAACAACAACAAGGTGGAACTGATACACACGCTGGTCACACCAGTAAACCAACAACAAGGTGGAACTGATACACACGCTGGTCACACCAGTAAACAACAACAACAACGGTGGAACTGATACACACGCTGGTCACACCAGTAAACAACAACAACAACAACAAGGTGGAACTGATACACACGCTGGTCACACCAGTAAACAACAACAACAACAACAATCAAAGGTGGAACTGATACACACGCTGGTCACGACCAGTAAACAACAACAACAACAACAACAAGGTGGAACTGATACACACGCTGGTCACACCAGTAAACAACAACAAGGTGGATACACACGCACACCAGTAAACAACAACAACAACAAGGTGGAACTGATACACACGCTGGTCACACCAGTAAACAGCAAAACAACAAGGTGGAACTGATACACACGCTGGTCACACCAGTAAACAACAACAACAAGGTGGAACTGATACACACGCTGGTCACACCAG
>NC_088421.1:54895098-54911211 GCF_034236695.1 Oncorhynchus nerka | reverse complement strand
TGCTAGTTGGTTACGTATTACTCTTACCAACACATCAAGTCATCACCTACTGACTCAGTTACATCAAACACCAAGTCATCACAGACTGACTCAATCATATCAAATCATCAACTACTGACTCAGTCACATCACCAACACATCACTCAGTCACATCACCAACACACCAAGTCATCACCTACTGACTCAGTCACATCAAGTCATCACAGACTGACTCAGTCACATCACCAACACATCAAGTCATCACCTACTGACTCAGTCACAACACAAACACACCAAGTCATCACAGACTGACTCAGTCACATCAAGTCATCACCTACTGACTCAGTCACAACACCAACACATCATAGACTGACTCAGTCACATTACCAACACATCAAGTCATCAACTACTGACTCAGTCACAACACCAACACATCAAGTTTTCACAGACTGACTCAGTCACAACACCAACACATCAAGTCATCACAGACTGACTCAGTCACATCAAGTCATCACCTACTGACTCAGTCACATCAAGTCATCACCTACTGACTCAGTCACATCACCAACACATCAAGTCATCGCCTACTGACTCAGTCACATCAAGTCATCACAGACTGACTCAGTCACAACACCAACACATCAAGTCATCACCTACTGACTCAGTCACATCACCAACACTTCAAGTCATCACCTATTGACTCAGTCACATCACCAACACATCAAGTCATCACCTACTGACTCAGTCACATCACCAACACACCAAGTCATCACAGACTGACTCAGTCACAACACCGACACAACAAGTCATCACCTACTGACTCAGTCACATCACCAACACATCAAGTCATCACCTACTGACTCAGTCACAACACCAACACATCAAGTCATCACCTACTGACTCAGTCACAACACAAACACATCAAGTCATCACCTACTGACTCAGTCACAACACCAACACATCAAGTCATCACAGACTGACTCAGTCACATCAAGTCATCACCTACTGACTCAGTCACAACACCAACACATCAAGTCATCACCTACTGACTCAGTCACATCAAGTCATCACAGACTGACTCAGTCACATCACCAACACATCAAGTCATCACAGACTGACTGAGTCACAACACCAACACACCAAGTCATCAAAGACTGACTCAGTCACAACACATCAAGCCATCACCTACTGACTCAGTCACAACACATGAAGTCATCACAGACTGACTCAGTCACAACACCAACACATCAAGTCATCACAGACTGACTCAGTCACAACACCAACACATCAAGTCATCACCTACTGACTCAGTCACATCACCAACACATCAAGTCATCACAGACTGACTCAGTTACATCAAGTCATCACAGACTGACTCAGTCATATCAAATCATCAACTACTGACTCAGCCACATCACCAACACATCAAGTCATCACCTACTGACTCAGTCACAACACAAACACATTAAGTCATCACAGACTGACTCAGTCATCACAGACTGACTCAGTCACATCACCAACACACCAAGTCATCACCTACTGACTCAGTCACATCAAGTCATCACAGACTGACTCAGTCACATCACCAACACATCAAGTCATCACCTACTGACTCAGTCACAACACAAACACATCAAGTCATCACCTACTGACTCAGTCACAACACCAACACATCAAGTCATCACAGACTGACTCAGTCACATCAAGTCATCACCTACTGACTCAGTCACAACACCAACACATCAAGTCATCACCTACTGACTCAGTCACAACACCAACACATCAAGTCATCACATACTAACTCAGTCACATCAAGTCATCACATACTGACTCAGTCACATCAAGTCATCAACTACGGACTCAGTCACATCACCAACACATCAAGTCATCACCTACTGACTCAGTCACAACACCAACACATCAAGTCATCACCTACTGACTCAGTCACAACACAAACACATCAAGTCATCACCTACTGACTCAGTCACAACACCAACACATCAAGTCATCACAGACTGACTCAGTCACATCAAGTCATCACCTACTGACTCAGTCATCAAGTCATCACCTACTGACTCAGTCACAACACCAACACATCAAGTCATCACATACTGACTCAGTCACATCAAGTCATCAAAGACTGACTCAGTCACATCACCAACACATCAAGTCATCACAGACTGACTGAGTCACAACACCAACACACCAAGTCATCAAAGACTGACTCAGTCACAACACATCAAGCCATCACCTACTGACTCAGTCACAACACATGAAGTCATCACAGACTGACTCAGTCACAACACCAACACATCAAGTCATCACAGACTGACTCAGTCACAACACCAACACATCAAGTCATCACCTACTGACTCAGTCACATCAAGTCATCACAGACTGACTCAGTCACATCACCAACACATCAAGTCATCATAGACTGACTCAGTCACATCACCAACACATCAAGTCATCACAGACTGACTCAGTCACATCACCAACACACCAAGTCATCACCTACTGACTCAGTCACATCAAGTCATCACAGACTGACTCAGTCACATCACCAACATATCAAGTCATCACATACTGACTCAGTCACATCACCAACACATCAAGTCATCACCTACTGACTCAGTCACAACACCAACACATCAAGTCATCACCTACTGACTCAGTCACAACACCAACACATCAAGTCATCACAGACTGACTCAGTCACATCAAGTCATCACCTACTGACTCAGTCAGAACACCAACACATCAAGTCATCACCTACTGACTCAGTCACAACACCAACACATCAAGTCATCACATACTAACTCAGTCACATCAAGTCATCACCTACTGACTCAGTCACATCAAGTCATCACCCACTGACTCAGTCACAACACCAACACATCAAGTCATCACCTACTGACTCAGTCACAACACCAACACATCAAGTCATCACATACTAACTCAGTCACATCAAGTCATCACCCACTGACTCAGTCACAACACCAACACATCAAGTCATCACCTACTGACTCAGTCACATCAAGTCATCACATACTGACTCAGTCACATCAAGTCATCACCTACTGACTCAGTCACATCAAGTCATCACCCACTGACTCAGTCACAACACCAACACACCAAGTCATCACAGACTGACTGAGTCACAACACCAACACACCAAGTCATCAAAGACTGACTCAGTCACAACACATGAAGTCATCACAGACTGACTCAGTCACATCAAGTCATCACAGACTGACTCAGTCACATCACCAACACATCAAGTCATCACAGACTGACTCAGTCACATCAAGTCATCACCTACTGACTCAGTCACAACACCAACACATCAAGTCATCACCTACTGACTCAGTCACAACACCAACACATCAAGTCATCACATACTAACTCAGTCACATCAAGTCATCACCCACTGACTCAGTCACAACACCAACACATCAAGTCATCACCTACTGACTCAGTCACATCAAGTCATCACATACTGACTCAGTCACATCAAGTCATCACCTACTGACTCAGTCACATCAAGTCATCACCTACTGACTCAGTCACAACACCAACACACCAAGTCATCACAGACTGACTCAGTCACAACACCGACACAACAAGTCATCACCTACTGACTCAGTCACATCACCAACACATCAAGTCATCACCTACTGACTCAGTCACAACACCAACACATCAAGTCATCACCTACTGACTCAGTCACAACACAAACACATCAAGTCATCACCTACTGACTCAGTCACATCAAGTCATCACAGACTGACTCAGTCACATCACCAACACATCAAGTCATCACAGACTGACTCAGTCACATCAAGTCATCACCTACTGACTCAGTCACAACACCAACACATCAAGTCATCACCTACTGACTCAGTCACATCAAGTCATCACAGACTGACTCAGTCACATCACCAACACATCAAGTCATCACAGACTGACTGAGTCACAACACCAACACACCAAGTCATCAAAGACTGACTCAGTCACAACACATCAAGCCATCACCTACTGACTCAGTCACAACACATGAAGTCATCACAGACTGACTCAGTCACAACACCAACACATCAAGTCATCACAGACTGACTCAGTCACAACACCAACACATCAAGTCATCACAGACTGACTCAGTTACATCATGTCATCACAGACTGACTCAGTCATATCAAATCATCAACTACTGACTCAGCCACATCACCAACACATCAAGTCATCACCTACTGACTCAGTCACAACACAAACACATTAAGTCATCACAGACTGACTCAGTCACATCAAGTCATCACAGACTGACTCAGTCACATCACCAACACACCAAGTCATCACCTACTGACTCAGTCACATCAAGTCATCACAGACTGACTCAGTCACATCACCAACACATCAAGTCATCACCTACTGACTCAGTCACAACACAAACACATCAAGTCATCACCTACTGACTCAGTCACAACACCAACACATCAAGTCATCACAGACTGACTCAGTCACATCAAGTCATCACCTACTGACTCAGTCACAACACCAACATCAAGTCATCACCTACTGACTCAGTCACAACACCAACACATCAAGTCATCACATGACTCAGTCACACATACTGACTCAGTCACATCAAGTCATCAACTACGGACTCAGTCACATCACCAACACATCAAGTCATCACCTACTGACTCAGTCACAACACCAACACATCAAGTCATCACCTACTGACTCAGTCACAACACAAACACATCAAGTCATCACCTACTGACTCAGTCACAACACCAACACATCAAGTCATCACAGACTGACTCAGTCACATCAAGTCATCACCTACTGACTCAGTCAGAACACCAACACATCAAGTCATCACCTACTGACTCAGTCACAACACCAACACATCAAGTCATCACATACTGACTCAGTCACATCAAGTCATCACAGACTGACTCAGTCACATCACCAACACATCAAGTCATCACAGACTGACTGAGTCACAACACCAACACACCAAGTCATCAAAGACTGACTCAGTCACAACACATCAAGCCATCACCTACTGACTCAGTCACAACACATGAAGTCATCACAGACTGACTCAGTCACAACACCAACACATCAAGTCATCACCTACTGACTCAGTCACATCAAGTCATCACAGACTGACTCAGTCACATCACCAACACATCAAGTCATCATAGACTGACTCAGTCACATCACCAACACATCAAGTCATCACAGACTGACTCAGTTACATCAAGTCATCACAGACTGACTCAGTCACATCACCAACACACCAAGTCATCACCTACTGACTCAGTCACATCAAGTCATCACAGACTGACTCAGTCATCAAGTCATCACCTACTGACTCAGTCACAACACAAACACATCAAGTCATCACCTACTGACTCAGTCACAACACCAACACATCAAGTCATCACAGACTGACTCAGTCACATCAAGTCATCACCTACTGACTCAGTCAGAACACCAACACATCAAGTCATCACCTACTGACTCAGTCACAACACCAACACATCAAGTCATCACATACTAACTCAGTCACATCAAGTCATCACCTACTGACTCAGTCACATCAAGTCATCACCCACTGACTCAGTCACAACACCAACACATCAAGTCATCACCTACTGACTCAGTCACAACACCAACACATCAAGTCATCACATACTAACTCAGTCACATCAAGTCATCACCCACTGACTCAGTCACAACACCAACACATCAAGTCATCACCTACTGACTCAGTCACATCAAGTCATCACCTACTGACTCAGTCACATCAAGTCATCACCTACTGACTCAGTCACATCAAGTCATCACCCACTGACTCAGTCACAACACCAACACATCAAGTCATCACAGACTGACTCAGTCACAACACCAACACATCAAGTCATCACCTACTGACTCAGTTACATCAAGTCATCACAGACTGACTCAGTCATATCAAATCATCAACTACTGACTCAGTCACATCACCAACACATCACTCAGTCACATCACCAACACACCAAGTCATCACCTACTGACTCAGTCACATCAAGTCATCACAGACTGACTCAGTCACATCACCAACACATCAAGTCATCACCTACTGACTCAGTCACAACACAAACACACCAAGTCATCACAGACTGACTCAGTCACATCAAGTCATCACCTACTGACTCAGTCACAACACCAACACATCATAGACTGACTCAGTCACATTACCAACACATCAAGTCATCAACTACTGACTCAGTCACAACACAAACACATCATAGACTGACTCAGTCACAACACCAACACATCAAGTTTTCACAGACTGACTCAGTCACAACACCAACACATCAAGTCATCACCTATTGACTCAGTCACATCACCAACACTTCAAGTCATCACCTATTGACTCAGTCACATCACCAACACATCAAGTCATCACATACTAACTCAGTCACATCAAGTCAACACCTACTGACTCAGTCACATCAAGTCATCACCCACTGACTCAGTCACAACACCAACACATCAAGTCATCACAGACTGACTCAGTCACATCACCAACACATCAAGTCATCACAGACTGACTCAGTCACATCACATCAAGTCATCACAGACTGACTCAGTCACAACACCAACACATCAAGTCATCACCTACTGACTCAGTCACATCACCAACACACCAAGTCATCACAGACTGACTCAGTTACAACACCGACACACCAAGTCATCACCTACTGACTCAGTCACATCAAGTCATCACCCACTGACTCAGTCACATTACCAACACATCAAGTCATCAACTACTGACTCAGTCACAACACAAACACACCAAGTCATCACCTACTGACTCAGTCACATCAAGTCATCATCTACTGACTCAGTCACATCAAGTCATCACCCACTGACTCAGTCACATCACCAACACACCAAGTCATCACAGACTGACTCAGTCACATCAAGTCATCACCTACTGACTCAGTCACATCAAGTCATCACCCACTGACTCAGTCACAACACAAACACACCAAGTCATCACAGACTGACTCAGTCACATCAAGTCATCACCTACTGACTCAGTCACAACACCAACACATCAAAGACTGACTCAGTCACAACACCAACACATCAAGTCATCACAGACTGACTCAGTCACATCAAGTCATCACCTACTGACTCAGTCACATCACCAACACATCAAGTCATCGCCTACTGACTCAGTCACATCAAGTCATCACAGACTGACTCAGTCACAACACCAACACATCAAGTCATCACCTACGACTCAGTCACATCACCAACACTTCAAGTCATCACCTATTGACTCAGTCACATCACCAACACTTCAAGTCATCACCTATTGACTCAGTCACATCACCAACACATCAAGTCATCACATACTAACTCAGTCACATCAAGTCAACACCTACTGACTCAGTCACATCAAGTCATCAACCACTGACTCAGTCACAACACCAACACATCAAGTCATCACAGACTGACTCAGTCACATCACCAACACATCAAGTCATCACAGACTGACTCAGTCACATCAAGTCATCACAGACTGACTCAGTCACAACACCAATCATCATCACCTACTGACTCAGTCACATCACCAACACACCAAGTCATCACAGACTGACTCAGTTACAACACCGACACACCAAGTCATCACCTACTGACTCAGTCACAACACAAACACACCAAGTCATCACCTACTGACTCAGTCACATCAAGTCATCATCTACTGACTCAGTCACATCAAGTCATCACCCACTGACTCAGTCACATCACCAACACACCAAGTCATCACAGACTGACTCAGTCACATCAAGTCATCACCTACTGACTCAGTCACATCAAGTCATCACCCACTGACTCAGTCACAACACAAACACACCAAGTCATCACAGACTGACTCAGTCACATCAAGTCATCACCTACTGACTCAGTCACAGTCATCAAAGACTGACTCAGTCACAACACCAACACATCAAGTCATCACAGACTGACTCAGTCACATCAAGTCATCACCTACTGACTCAGTCACATCAAGTCATCACCTACTGACTCAGTCACATCACCAACACATCAAGTCATCGCCTACTGACTCAGTCACATCAAGTCATCACAGACTGACTCAGTCACAACACCAACACATCAAGTCATCACCTACGACTCAGTCACATCACCAACACTTCAAGTCATCACCTATTGACTCAGTCACATCACCAACACTTCAAGTCATCACCTATTGACTCAGTCACATCACCAACACATCAAGTCATCACATACTAACTCAGTCACATCAAGTCAACACCTACTGACTCAGTCACATCAAGTCATCACCCACTGACTCAGTCACAACACCAACACATCAAGTCATCACAGACTGACTCAGTCACATCACCAACACATCAAGTCATCACAGACTGACTCAGTCACATCACATCAAGTCATCACAGACTGACTCAGTCACAACACCAACACATCAAGTCATCACCTACTGACTCAGTCACATCACCAACACATCATCACAGACTGACTCAGTTACAACACCGACACACCAAGTCATCACCTACTGACTCAGTCACATCAAGTCATCACCCACTGACTCAGTCACATTACCAACACATCAAGTCATCAACTACTGACTCAGTCACAACACAAACACACCAAGTCATCACCTACTGACTCAGTCACATCAAGTCATCACCTACTGACTCAGTCACATCAAGTCATCACCCACTGACTCAGTCACAACACAAACACACCAAGTCATCACAGACTGACTCAGTCACATCAAGTCATCACCTACTGACTCAGTCACAACACCAACACATCAAAGACTGACTCAGTCACAACACCAACACATCAAGTCATCACAGACTGACTCAGTCACATCAAGTCATCACCTACTGACTCAGTCACATCAAGTCATCACCTACTGACTCAGTCACATCACCAACACATCAAGTCATCGCCTACTGACTCAGTCACATCAAGTCATCACAGACTGACTCAGTCACAACACCAACACATCAAGTCATCACCTACGACTCAGTCACATCACCAACACTTCAAGTCATCACCTATTGACTCAGTCACATCACCAACACTTCAAGTCATCACCTATTGACTCAGTCACATCACCAACACATCAAGTCATCACATACTAACTCAGTCACATCAAGTCAACACCTACTGACTCAGTCACATCAAGTCATCACCCACTGACTCAGTCACAACACCAACACATCAAGTCATCACAGACTGACTCAGTCACATCACATCAAGTCATCACAGACTGACTCAGTCACAACACCAACACATCAAGTCATCACCTACTGACTCAGTCACATCACCAACACACCAAGTCATCACAGACTGACTCAGTTACAACACCGACACACCAAGTCATCACCTACTGACTCAGTCACATCAAGTCATCACCCACTGACTCAGTCACATTACCAACACATCAAGTCATCAACTACTGACTCAGTCACAACACAAACACACCAAGTCATCACCTACTGACTCAGTCACATCAAGTCATCACCTACTGACTCAGTCACATCAAGTCATCACCCACTGACTCAGTCACAACACAAACACACCAAGTCATCACAGACTGACTCAGTCACATCAAGTCATCACCTACTGACTCAGTCACAACACCAACACTTCAAGTCATCACCTATTGACTCAGTCACATCACCAACACTTCAAGTCATCACCTATTGACTCAGTCACATCACCAACACATCAAGTCATCACATACTAACTCAGTCACATCAAGTCAACACCTACTGACTCAGTCACATCAAGTCATCACCCACTGACTCAGTCACAACACCAACACATCAAGTCATCACAGACTGACTCAGTCACATCACCAACACATCAAGTCATCACAGACTGACTCAGTCACATCACATCAAGTCATCACAGACTGACTCAGTCACAACACCAACACATCAAGTCATCACCTACTGACTCAGTCACATCACCAACACACCAAGTCATCACAGACTGACTCAGTTACAACACCAACACAAGTCATCACCTACTGACTCAGTCAAAATCAAGTCATCACCCACTGACTCAGTCACATTACCAACACATCAAGTCATCAACTACTGACTCCAGTCAAACAAACACACCAGTCATCCTGACTCAGTCATCAAGTCATCACCTACTGACTCAGTCACATCAAGTCATCACCCACTGACTCAGTCACATCACCAACACACCAAGTCATCACAGACTGACTCAGTCACATCAAGTCATCACCTACTGACTCAGTCACATCAAGTCATCACCCACTGACTCAGTCACAACACAAACACACCAAGTCATCACAGACTGACTCAGTCACATCAAGTCATCACCTACTGACTCAGTCACAACACCAACACATCAAAGACTGACTCAGTCACAACACCAACACATCAAGTCATCACAGACTGACTCAGTCACATCAAGTCATCACCTACTGACTCAGTCACAACACCAACACATCAAAGACTGACTCAGTCACAACACCAACACATCAAGTCATCACAGACTGACTCAGTCACATCAAGTCATCACCTACTGACTCAGTCACATCAAGTCATCACCTACTGACTCAGTCACATCACCAACACATCAAGTCATCGCCTACTGACTCAGTCACATCACATCAAGTCATCACAGACTGACTCAGTCACATCACCAACACATCAAGTCATCACAGACTGACTCAGTCACATCACATCAAGTCATCACCTACTGACTCAGTCACATCACCGACACACCAAGTCATCACCTACTGACTCAGTCACATCACCAACACATCAAGTCATCACCTACTGACTCAGTCACATCACCAACACATCAAGTCATCACATACTAACTCAGTCACATCAAGTCATCACCTACTGACTCAGTCACATCAAGTCATCACCCACTGACTCAGTCACAACACCAACACATCAAGTCATCACAGACTGACTCAGTCACATCACCAACACATCAAGTCATCACAGACTGACTCAGTCACATCACATCAAGTCATCACAGACTGACTCAGTCACAACACCAACACATCAAGTCATCACCTACTGACTCAGTCACAACACCGACACACCAAGTCATCACAGACTGACTCAGTCACAACACCGACACACCAAGTCATCACCTACTGACTCAGTCACATCACCAACACATCAAGTCATCACCTACTGACTCAGTCACATCAAGTCATCACCCACTGACTCAGTCACAACACCAACACATCAAGTCATCACATACTGACTCAGTCACATCACCAACACACCATGTCATCACCTACTGACTCAGTCACACCAAGTCATCACCTACTGACTCAGTCACATCAAGTCATCACCCACTGACTCAGTCACAACACCAACACATCAAGTCATCACAGACTGACTTAGTCACATCAAGTCATCACCTACTGACTCAGTCACATCAAGTCATCACCTACTGACTCAGTCACATCAAGTCATCACCTACTGAGTCAGTCACAACACCAACACATCAAGTCATCACCTACTGACTCAGTCACATCAAGTCATCACCTACTGACTCAGTCACATCAAGTCATCACCTACTGACTCAGTCACATCAAGTCATCACCCACTGACTCAGTCACAACACCAACACATCAAGTCATCACAGACTGACTCAGTCACATCACCAACACATCAAGTCATCACAGACTGACTCAGTCACATCACATCAAGTCATCACAGACTGACTCAGTCACAACACCAACACATCAAGTCATCACCTACTGACTCAGTCACAACACCGACACACCAAGTCATCACAGACTGACTCAGTCACAACACCGACACACCAAGTCATCACCTACTGACTCAGTCACATCACCAACACATCAAGTCATCACCTACTGACTCAGTCACATCAAGTCATCACCCACTGACTCAGTCACAACACCAACACATCAAGTCATCACATACTGACTCAGTCACATCACCAACACACCATGTCATCACCTACTGACTCAGTCACACCAAGTCATCACCTACTGACTCAGTCACATCAAGTCATCACCCACTGACTCAGTCACAACACCAACACATCAAGTCATCACAGACTGACTTAGTCACATCAAGTCATCACCTACTGACTCAGTCACATCAAGTCATCACCTACTGACTCAGTCACATCAAGTCATCACCTACTGAGTCAGTCACAACACCAACACATCAAGTCATCACCTACTGACTCAGTCACATCAAGTCATCACCTACTGACTCAGTCACATCAAGTCATCACCTACTGACTCAGTCACATCAAGTCATCACCTACTGACTCAGTCACATCAAGTCATCACCTACTGACTCAGTCACAACACATCAAGTCATCACAGACTGACTCAGTCACAACACATGAAGTCATCACCTACTGACAAAGACACAACACATCAAGTCTTCACAGACTGACTCAGTCACAACACATCAAGTCATCACATACTGACTCAGTCATCAAGACATCACAGTGTGTGTGTGTGTGTGTGTGTGTGTGTGTGTGTGTGTGTGTGTGTTTACCATGGTCTGGAAGCAGGAGTGGAGCTGTGTGAGGAAGGGAGGTTTCCCGGACAGGGCCAGGACCCTCTTCTCCACCATGGTGCACTCCACATCATCATCCTGAATCACCACGTCCTTCTTCAGATCTTTACGTGATAGAGCTCCTCTCTGTCCTTATGTTCTGCTAGCATCACCTAGAGAGAGAGAGGAGGGAGAGAGAGACACCTTTAGAGAGGGAGGAGGGAGAGGGGGAGAGAGGAGGGAGAGAGAGACACCTTTAGAGAGGGAGGAGGGAGAGAGGGAGAGAGGAGAGAGACATCTTTACGGGGTACAGCGCCTCTCTGTCCTTATGTTCTGCTAGCATCACCTAGAGAGAGAGAGGAGGGAGAGAGAGACACCTTTAGAGAGGGAGGAGGGAGAGAGGGAGAGAGGAGAGAGACATCTTTACGGGGTACAGCGCCTCTCTGTCCTTATGTTCTGCTAGCATCACCTAGAGAGAGAGAGGAGGGAGAGAGAGACACCTTTAGAGAGGGAGGAGGGAGAGGGGAGAGAGGAGGAGAGAGAGAGGGAGAGGGAGGGAGAGAGAGACACCTTTAGAGAGGGAGGAGGGAGAGGGGGGAGAGGGAGGGAGAGAGAGAGGGAGAGAGGAGGAGAGAGAAGGGAGAGAGAGACATCTTTAGAGAGGGAGGAGGGAGAGGAGGGAGAGAGGGAGGGAGAGAGAGAGGAGGGAGACATCTTTGCTAGCGGCAGCTCCTCTCTGTCCTATGTTCTGCTAGCATCACCTAGAGAGAGAGAGGAGGGAGAGAGAGACACCTTTAGAGAGGGAGGAGGAGAGGGGGAGAGAGGAGGGAGAGAGAGAGAGGGAGACATCTTTAGAGAGGGAGGAGGGAGAGAGAGAGGAGGGAGAGAGAGAGGAGGGAGAGAGAGACACCTTTAGAGAGGGAGGAGGGAGAGGGGGAGAGAGAAGGGAGAGAGAGAGGAGAGAGAGAGGGAGAGGGGGAGAGAGAGGGAGAGAGAGACACCTTTAGAGAGGGAGGAGGAGAGGGGGAGAGAGGGAGAGAGAGAGGAGGGAGAGAGAGACACCTTTAGAGAGGGAGGAGGGAGAGGGGAGAGAGGAGAGAGAGAGAGGAGGGAGAGAGAGACACCTTTAGAGAGGGAGGGAGGGAGAGGGGGAGAGAGGAGGGAGAGAGAGAGGAGGGAGAGGGGGAGAGAGGAGGGAGGAGGGAGGAGGGAGAGAGAGAGAGGGAGAGAGAGACACCTTTAGAGAGGAGGAGGGAGAGGGGGGAGAGGAGAGAGAGAGGAGGGAGAGAGAGACACCTTTAGAGAGGGAGGAGGGAGAGGGGGAGAGAGGAGAGAGAGAGGAGGAAAAAGAGAGACACCTTTAGAGAGGAGGAGGAGAGGGGGAAAGGAGGAGGAGAGAGATAGGAGGGAGAGAGATACACCTTTAGAGAGGGAGGAGGAGAGGGGAGAGAGGAGGGAGAGAGAGAGAGGGAGACATCTTTACATGGTATACAGCTCCTCTCTGTCCTTATGTTCTGCTAGCATCACCTAGAGAGAGAGAGGAGGGAGAGAGAGACACCTTTAGAGAGGGAGGAGGGAGAGAGAGACACCTTTAGAGAGAGAGGAGGGAGAGAGAGACACCTTTAGAGAGGAGGAGGGAGAGGGGGAGAGAGGAGGGAGAGAGGAGGGAGAGAGAGAGGGGGAGGGAGACATCTTTATGGCGTACAGCTCCTCTCTGTCCTTATGTTCTGCTAGCATCACCAAGAGAGAGAGGAGGAGAGAGAGGGAGAGAGAGAGGGAGAGGGGGAGAAGGGGAGAGAGGAGGGTGAAGGGGAGGGGAGAGAGAGGAGGGTGAAGGGGAGGAGAGAGAGGAGGGAGAGGGGAGGGAGGAGGGAGGGAGAGAGAGGGGAGAGAGAGTGGGATGGGGAGAAGGGGAGAAGGGGAGGGAAGGGGGAGAGGGGTGGGAGGAGGAGAGGGAGGAGGGAGGAAGGGGAGAGGGAGAGGGGGGAGAGAGGAGGGAGAGAGAGGGAGAGAGGGAGGGAGAGGGAGAGGGGGAGAAGGGGAGAGGGGGAGAAGGGGAGGGAGAGGGAGAGGGGAGAGAGAGAGTGGGAGGGGGAGAAGGGGAGGAAGGGGGAGAGTGGGAGGGAGGAGAAGAGGGAGGAGGAGGAAGGGGAGAGGGAGAGGGAGAGAGAGAGGAGGGAGGAGGGGGAGAGGGGGAGAAGGAGAGGGGGAGAGAGAAGATGGAGAGGGAGAGGAGGGAGAGGGGAAGGGAGAGATTGGCAGCAGTCAAGCAATTCAGAAACATATTCTCTATAATCAAGAAATCTGGGGAAACATCTGTTCACAATCACACCTCTAGGACAAACACACACACACAGGGATGGAAGATTCACACTGATCGTCATCGGGTTCTGTTTCCGTGGCGATGGACCGAGGCCAAGAACACATCCTGGCTATGACAACACAGCCACGGAACTCAGAGACCTGTGTGTGGTTCTGCCCAGACTTTCCTCTCCAAGGTCAGACACAAACCTCTTGGAACCGAGAAGGACCCTGGAGGAAACCTTATATTTCACTGTGTGTGTGTGTGTGTGTGTGTGTGTGTGTGTGTGTGTGTGTGTGTGTGCGTGTCCATAAGGTGACAGTGTGCCTATGTAAATGTAAACTCAATAAGAGTTTCAGAGAGGACACCATCTGTTCCTAGACCTCCTCTATCACACTCTATTCATCCCTTTCTCTCTCCAGCTCTTTCTCTCTCTCTCTCTCTCCTCTCTCTATCCCTTTCTCTCTCTCTCCTCTCTCCTCTCTCCATCCCTTTCTCTCTCTCCATTCCTTTCTCTCTCTCCATCCCTTTAACTCTTTCCATCCCTTTCTCTCGCTCTTCTCTCCTCCATCCCTCTCTTCTCTCTCTCCATTCCTTTCTGTCTCTTCTTTCTCTCTATCCCTTTCTCTCTCTCCTCTCTCCATTTATTTCCCTCTGTCTCTCTCTCCATCGCTTTCTCTCTCTCTCCTCTCTCTCTCTCCCCCTCTCTCCTCTCTTATCCCTCTCTCCCTCTCTCTCTCTCTCTCTCTCTCTCCATTCCTTTCTGTCTCTTCTTTCTCTATCCTTTCTCTCTCTCCTCCATTTATTTCCTCTGTCTTCTCTCCATCGTTCTCTCTCTCTCTCTCTCTCTTCTCTCTCCCCCTCTCCTCTCTCTATCCCCCCCTCTCTCTCTCTCTCTCTCTCTCTCTCTCTCTCCTCTCTCTCTCCATCCCTTTCTCTCTCTCCTCTCTCTCCATTCATTCTCTTTCTCCATTTCTTTCTCTCGCTCTTCTCTATCCATTCCTTCTCTCTCTCCATCCCTTTCTATATGGGCAGGCTATATGCTCATAGGGAGTTCATAACAGCTTTATAAAGCTATAAGCTCATAGGGAGTTCATAGGTAGTTCATAGGGAGTTCATAGGGAGTTCATAGGGAGTTCATAGGGAGTTCATAGGGAGTTCATAGGGAGTTCATAGGGAGTTCATAACAGCTTTAGAAAACTATAAGCATGTCATAGGGAGTTC
>NC_088421.1:54875098-54890098 GCF_034236695.1 Oncorhynchus nerka | reverse complement strand
CACACACACACACACACAAACACACACAACCTAACACACACACCCTGATACACAAACACACACACAACCTAACACACACACCCTGATACACAAACACCCTGACACACAAAAACACACTACCTAACACACACACCCTGACACACACACACACACACACACACAAACACAAACAACCTAACACACACACCCTGATACACAAACACACACCTCAAACTTCTGCCGTAGCTCCTCGTTGCCCTCCTCGCCCTCAGGAGGAACTAACACACACACACACACTAACACACACCTCAACACACAAACACACACACACACCCTAACACACACACACACACCTCAAACTTCTGCCGTAGCTCCTCGTTGCCCTCCTCGCCCTCAGGAGGAACTAACACACACACACCCTAACACACACACACCCTAACACACACACACACACCTCAAACTTCTGCCGTAGCTCCTCGTTGCCCTCCTCGCCCTCAGGAGGAACTGGGACGTTGAAGTACTCTCCTTCCTCCTGAGATAACAACTTAAACCTGGAGAGGAGAGAGGAGAGAGGGGAGAGGAGAGGGGAGAGGAGAGAGGAGAGGGGAGGAGGAGAGAGGGGAGAGGGAAGAGTGAGGAGAGGAGAGTGAGGTGAGGTGAGTGAGGAGAGGGTGAGGAGAGGAGGGGAGAGGAGAGGAGGGGAGAGGAGAGGAGGAGAAGAAGAGAGGAGAGGGGAGATGAGGAGAGGAGAGGAGAGGGGAGAGTGAGGAGAGGAGGGGGAGAGGAGAGGAGGAGAAGAAGAGAGGTGAGGAGAGGGGAGATGAGGAGAGGGAGGTGGAGGAGAGGAGAGGGAGGTGGAGGAGAGGGTGAGGAGAGGAGAGGAGAGGGGAGGAGGGAGGGGGAGAGATTCAAATTGGAGGGAGGAGAAATATGAATTGTTAGAAACAGAAGTCACAGTAACATCAACAGCAGACTAACTAGACTAACTAGACTAACTAGACTACAGTAACATCAACAGCAGACTAACTAGACTAACTAGACTACAGTACGAGACTAACTAGACTAACTAGACTACAGTACGAGACTAACTAGACTCACTAGACTACAGTACTAGACTAATTCGACTAACTAGACTACAGTAACATCAACAGCAGACTAACTAGACTAACTAGACTACAGTAACATCAACAGCAGACTAACTAGACTAACTAGACTACAGTAACATGAACAGCAGACTAACTAGACTAACTAGACTACAGTACCAGACTAACTAGACTCACTAGACTACAGTACCAGACTAACTAGACTACAGTACGAGACTAACTAGACTCACTAGACTACAGCACCAGACTAACTAGACTACAGTACCAGACTAACTAGACTACAGTACTAGTCTAACTAGACTACAGTACGAGACTAACTAGACTAACTAGACTACAGTACTAGACTACAGTACTAGACTAACTAGACTACAGTACTAGACTACAGTACTAGACTACAGTACTAGACTAACTAGACTACAGTACGAGTTTAACTAGACAAACTAGACTACAGTACTAGACTAACTAGACTACAGTACGAGTTTAACTAGACTAACTAGACTACAGTACTAGACTAACTAGACTCACTAGACTACAGTAAAATACTAACTAGAGTACGAGACTACAGTACTAGACTAACTAGACTACAGTACTAGACTAACTAGACCACAGTACTAGACTAACTAGACTACAGTACTAGACTAACTAGACTACAGTACTAGACTACAGTACTCGACTAACTAGACTACAGTACTAGACTACAGTTCCAGACTAACTAGACTACAGCACTAGACTAGAGTACTAGATTAACTAGACTACAGTACTAGTCTAACTAGACTACAGCACTAGACTACAGTACCAGACTAACTAGACTACAGTACCAGACTAACTAGACTACAGTACTAGACTAACTAGACTACAGCACTAGACTACAGTACTAGTCTAACTAGACTACAGTACTAGACTACAGTACTAGACTACAGTACTAGACTAACTAGACTACAGTACTAGACTACAGTACTAGACTAACTAGACTACAGTACTAGACGACAGTACTAGACTAACTAGACTACAGTACTAGTCTAACTAGACTACAGTACTAGTCTAACTAGACTACAGTACCAGACTAACTAGACTACAGTACTAGACTAACTAGACTACAACACTAGACTACAGTACTAGTCTAACTAGACTACAGTACTAGACTACAGTACTAGACTACATTACTAGACTACAGTAATAGACTAACTAGACTACAGTACTAGACTACAGTACTAGACTACAGTACTAGATTAACTAGACTACAGTACTAGTCTAACTAGACTACAGTACTAGACTACAGTACTAGACTAACTAGACTACAGTACTAGACTACAGTAATAGACTAACTAGACTACAGTACTAGACTACAGTACTAGACTAACTAGACTACAGTACTAGACTAACTAGACCACAGTACTAGATTAACTAGACTACAGTACCAGACTAACTAGACTACAGTACCAGACTAACTAGACTACAGTGCTAGACTACAGTTCCAGACTAACTAGACTACAGTACTAGACTACAGTACTAGACTAACTAGACTACAGTACTAGACTACAGTACTAGACTACAGTACCAGACTAACTAGACTACAGTACCAGACTACAGTACCAGACTACAGTACCAGACTACAGTACCAGACTAACTAGACTACAGTACCAGACTAACTAGACTACAGTACTAGACTAACTAGACTACAGTACTAGACCACAGTACTAGACTAACTAGACTACAGTACTAGACTAACTAGACTACAGTACTAGACTACAGTACCAGACTAACTAGACTACAGTACTAGACTACAGTACTAGACTAACTAGACTACAGTACTAGACTAACTAGACTCACTAGACTACAGTAAAATACTAACTAGAGTATGAGACTACAATACTAGACTAACTAGACTACAGTACTAGACTAACTAGACTACAGTACTAGACTAACTAGACCACAGTACTAGACTAACTAGACTACAGTACTAGACTAACTAGACTACAGTACTAGACTACAGTACTCGACTAACTAGACTACAGTACTAGACTACAGTTCCAGACTAACTAGACTACAGTTCCAGACTAACTAGACTTCAGTACCAGACTAACTAGACTACAGCACTAGACTAGAGTACTAAATTAACTAGACTACAGTACTAGTCTAACTAGACTACAGCACTAGACTACAGTACCAGACTAACTAGACTACAGTACTAGACTAACTAGACTACAGTACTAGACTAACTAGACTACAGCAATAGACTAACTAGACTACAGCAATAGACTACAGTACTAGACTAACTAGACTACAGTACTAGTCTAACTAGATTACAGTACCAGACTAACTAGACTACAGTACTAGACTAACTAGACTACAGCACTAGACTACAGTACTAGATTAACTACATTTACATTTACATTTAAGTCATTTAGCAGACGCTCTTATCCAGAGCGACTTACAAATTGGTGCGTTCACCTTAAGACATCCAGTGGAACAGCCACTTTACAATAGTGCATCTAAATCTTTTAAGGGGGGGAGGGGGTGAGAAGGATTACTTTATCCTATCCTAGGTATTCCTGAAAGAGGTGGGGTTTCAGAGGTGTCTCCGGAAGGTGGTGATGGACTCCGCTGTCCTGGCGTCGTGAGGGAGTTTGTTCCACCATTGGGGGGCCAGAGCAGCGAACAGTTTTGACTGGGCTGCGCGGGAACTGTACTTCCTCAGTGGTAGGGAGGCGAGCAGGCCAGAGGTGGATGAACGCAGTGTCCTTGTTTGGGTGTAGGGCCTGATCAGAGCCTGGAGGTACTGAGGTGCCGTTCCCCTCACAGCTCCGTAGGCAAGCACCATGGTCTTGTAGCGGATGCGAGCTTCAACTGGAAGCCAGTGGAGAGAGCGGAGGAGCGGGGTGACGTGAGACAACTTGGGAAGGTTGAACACCAGACGGGCTGCGGCGTTCTGGATGAGTTGTAAAGGGGTTTAATGGCACAGGCAGGGAGCCCAGCCAACAGCGAGTTGCAGTAATCCAGACGGGAGATGACAAGTGCCTGGATTAGGACCTGCGCTGCTTCCTGTGTGAGGCAGGGTCGTACTCTGCGGATGTTGTAGAGCATGAACCTACAAGAACGGGCCACCGCCTTGATGTTAGTTGAGAACGACAGGGTGTTGTCCAGGATCACGCCAAGGTTCTTAGCGCTCTGGGAGGAGGACACAATGGAGTTGTCAACCGTGATGGCGAGATCATGGAACGGGCAGTCCTTCCCCGGGAGGAAGAGCAGCTCCGTCTTGCCGAGGTTCAGCTTGAGGTGGTGATCCGTCATCCACACTGATATGTCTGCCAGACATGCAGAGATGCGATTCGCCACCTGGTCATCAGAAGGGGGAAAGGAGAAGATTAATTGTGTGTCGTCTGCATAGCAATGATAGGAGAGACCATGTGAGGTTATGACAGAGCCAAGTGACTTGGTGTATAGCGAGAATAGGAGAGGGCCTAGAACAGAGCCCTGGGGGACGCCAGTGGTGAGAGCGCGTGGTGAGGAGACAGATTCTCGCCACGCCACCTGGTAGGAGCGACCTGTCAGGTAGGACGCAATCCAAGCGTGGGCCGCGCCGGAGATGCCCAACTCGGAGAGGGTGGAGAGGAGGATCTGATGGTTCACAGTATCGAAGGCAGCCGATAGGTCTAGAAGGATGAGAGCAGAGGAGGGGGAGTTAGCTTTAGCAGTGCGGAGGGCCTCCGTGATACACAGAAGAGCAGTCTCAGTTGAATGACTAGTCTTGAAACCTGACTGATTTGGATCAAGAAGGTCATTCTGAGAGAGATAGCGGGAGAGCTGGCCAAGGACGGCACGTTCAAGAGTTTTGGAGAGAAAAGAAAGAAGGGATACTGGTCTGTAGTTGTTGACATCGGAGGGATCGAGTGTAGGTTTTTTCAGAAGGGGTGCAACTCTCGCTCTCTTGAAGACAGAAGGGACGTAGCCAGCGGTCAGGGATGAGTTGATGAGCGAGGTGAGGTAAGGGAGAAGGTCTCCGGAAATGGTCTGGAGAAGAGAGGAGGGAATAGGGTCAAGCGGGCAGGTTGTTGGGCGGCCGGCCGTCACAAGACGCGAGATTTCATCTGGAGAGAGAGGGGAGAAAGAGGTCAGAGCACAGGGTAGGGCAGTGTGAGCAGAACTAGCGGTGTCGTTTGACTTAGCAAACGAGGATCGGATGTCGTCGACCTTCTTTTCAAAATGGTTGACAAAGTCATCTGCAGAGAGGAGGAGGGGGGAGGGGGAGGAGGATTCAGGAGGGAGGAGAAGGTGGCAAAGAGCTTCCTAGGGTTAGAGGCAGATGCTTGGACTTTAGAGTGGTAGAAAGTGGCTTTAGCAGCAGAGACAGAAGAGGAAAATGTAGAGAGGAGGGAGTGAAAGGATGCCAGGTCCGCAGGGAGGCGAGTTTTCCTCCATTTCCGCTCGGCTGCCCGGAGCCCTGTTCTAACTAGACTACAGTACTAGTCTAACTAGACTACAGTACTAGACTACAGTACTAGATTAACTAGACTACAGTACTAGTCTAACTAGACTACAGTACTAGACTACATTACTAGACTACAGTAATAGACTAACTAGACTACAGTACTAGACTACAGTACTAGACTACAGTACTAGACTAACTAGACTACAGTACTAGATTAACTAGACTACAGTACTAGTCTAACTAGACTACAGTACTAGACTAACTAGACTACAGTACTAGACTACAGTAATAGACTAACTAGACTACAGTACTAGACTACAGTACTAGACTACAGTACTAGACTAACTAGACCACAGTACTAGATTAACTAGACTACAGTACCAGACTAACTAGACTACAGTACCAGACTAACTAGACTACGGTGCTAAACTACAGTACGAGACTAACTAGACTACAGTGCTAGACTACAGTTCCAGACTAACTAGACTACAGTACCAGACTACAGTACTAGACTAACTGGACTACAGTACTAGACTAACTAGACTACAGTACCAGACTAACTAGACTACAGTACCAGACAAACTAGACTAACTGACTACAGTACTAACTACACTAGTACAGAGACTAACTAGACTACAGTGCTAGACTACAGTTCCAGACTAACTAGACTACAGTACCAGACTACAGTACTAGACTAACTGGACTACAGTACTAGACTAACTAGACTACAGTACCAGACTAACTAGACTACAGTACCAGACAAACTAGACTACAGTTCCAGACTAACTAGACTACAGTACTAGACTAACTAGACTACAGTACTAGACGACAGTACCAGACTACAGTACTAGACTAACTAGACTACAGTACAAGACTAACTAGACTACAGTACCAGACTACAGTACCAGACTAACTAGACTACAGTACCAGACTAACTAGACTACAGTACTAGACTAACTAGACTACAGTACTAGACTACAGTACTAGACTAACTAGACTACAGTACTAGACTACAGTACTAGACTACAGTACCAGACTAACTAGACTACAGTACCAGACTAACTAGACTACAGTACTAGACTACAGTACCAGACTACAGTACCAGACTAACTAGACTACAGTACCAGACTAACTAGACTACAGTACTAGACTACAGTACTAGACCACAGTACTAGACTAACTAGACTACAGTACTAGACTAACTAGACTACAGTACTAGACTACAGTACCAGACTAACTAGACTACAGTACTAGTCTAACTAGACTACAGTACTAGACTAACTAGACTACAGTACTAGACTACAGTACTAAACTACAGTACTAGACTAACTAGACTACAGTACTAGACTAACTAGACTACAGTACTAGACTAACTAGACTACAGTACTAGACTACAGTACTAAACTACAGTACTAGACTACAGTACTAGACTAACTAGACTACAGTACTAGACTAACTAGACTTACAGTACTAGACTACAGTACTAGACTACAGTACTAGACTACAGTACTAGACTAACTAGACTACAGTACTAGACTAACTAGACCAAAGTACTAGACTAACTAGACTACAGTACTAGACTACAGTACTAAACTACAGTACTAGACTACAGTACAAGACTAACTAGACTACAGTACTAGACTAACTAGACTACAGTACTAGACTAACTAGACTACAGTACTAGACTACAGTACCAGACTAACTAGACTACAGTACTAGACTACAGTACTAGTCTAACTAGACTACAGTACCAGACTAACTAGACTACAGTACCAGACTAACTAGACTACAGTACTATACTACAGTACTAGACTAACGAGACTACAGTACCAGACTAACTAGACTACAGTACTATACTACAGTACTAGACTACAGTACCAGACTACAGTACTAGACTACAGTACTAGACTACAGTACTAGACTACAGTACCAGACTAACTCGACTACAGGGTTGAACAGGTAACAGCAGAGCTAACACTACACCATACTGATGCAGAGACCCCTCTTCCTCTCATTTACTCATCTATTTCCCCCTCTACTACAGTACTAGACTACAGTACTATACTACAGTACCATACTACAGTACTAGTCTAACTAGACTACAGTACCAGACTAACTAGACTACAGTACTAGACTACAGTACCAGACTACAGTACTAGACTACAGTACTAGACTACAGTACTAGACTAACTAGACTACAGTACTAGACTACAGTACTAGACTAACTAGACTACAGTACCAGACTAACTAGACTACAGTACTAGACTAACTAGACTACAGTACTAGACTACAGTACCAGACTAACTAGACTACAGTACCAGACTAACTAGACTACAGTACTAGACTACAGTACTAGACTACAGTACTAGACTAACTCGACTACAGTACTAGACTAACTAGACTACAGTACTAGACTACAGTACCAGACTAACTAGACTACAGTACCAGACTACAGTACTAGAATAACTAGACTGCAGTGCTAGACTACAGTACCAGACTACAGTACCAGACTACAGTACCAGACTACAGTACTATACTACAGTACTAGACTACAGTACCAGACTACAGTACTAGACTACAGTACCAGACTACAGGACTAGACTACAGTACCAGACTACAGTACTAGACTAACTCGACTACAGGGTTGAACAGGTAACAGCAGAGCTAACACTACACCATACTGATGCAGAGACCCCTCTTCCTCTCATTTACTCATCTATTTCCCCCTCTACTACAGTACTAGACTACAGTACCAGACTACAGTACTAGACTACAGTACCAGACTAACTAGACTACAGTACCAGACTAACTAGACTACAGGGTTGAACAGGTAACAGCAGAGCTAACACTACACCATACTGATGCAGAGACCCCTCTTCCTCTCATTTACTCATCTATTTCCCCCTCTACTACAGTACTATACTACAGTACCAGACTACAGTACTAGACTACAGTACCAGACTAAGTACTAGACTACAGTACCAGACTAACTAGACTACAGGGTTGAACAGGTAACAGTAGAGCTAACACTACACCATACTGATGCAGAGACCCCTCTTCCTCTCATTTACTCATCTATTTCCCCCTCTACTACAGTACCAGACTACAGTACATTTACATTTACATTTAAGTCATTTAGCAGACGCTCTTATCCAGAGCGACTTACAGTACTAGACTACAGTACCAGACTACAGTACTAGACTAACTAGACTACAGTACCAGACTACAGTACTAGACTAACTAGACTACAGTACCAGACTAACTAGACTACAGTACCAGACTAGGGTACCAGACTACAGCACTAGACCAACTAGACTGAATACCTAGGATAGGATAAAGTAATCCTTCTCACCCCCCCTCCCCCTTAAAAGACCTAGATGCACTATTGTAAAGTGGCTGTTCCACTGGATGTCATAAGGTGAAAGCACCAATTTGTAAGTCGCTCTGGATAAGAGCGTCTGCTAAATGACTTAAATGTAAATGTAAACTACAGTACTAGACTAACTAGACTACAGCACTAGACTACAGTACTAGACTAACTAGACTACAGTACTAGACTACAGTACTAGACTAACTAGACTACAGTACCAGACTACAGTACCAGACTAACTAGACTACAGTACTAGACTAACTAGACTACAGTACCAGACTACAGTACCAGACTAACTAGACTACAGTACTAGACTACAGTACTAGACTAACTAGACTACAGTACTAGACTACACTACTAGACTAACTAGACTACAGTACCAGACTACAGTACCAGACTAACTATACTACAGTACCAGACTACAGTACTAGACTACAGCACTAGACTACAGTACTAGACTAACTAGACTACAGTACCAGACTACAGTACCAGACTAACTAGACTACAGTACTAGACTACAGTACTAGACTAACTAGACTACAGTACTAGACTACACTACTAGACTAACTAGACTACAGTACCAGACTACAGTACCAGACTAACTATACTACAGTACCAGACTACAGTACTAGACTAACTAGACTACAGTACCAGACTACACTACTAGACTAACTAGACTACAGCACTAGACTACAGTACCAGACTAACTATACTACAGTACCAGACTACAGTACTAGACTACAGTACTAGACTACAGTACTAGACTAACTAGACTACAGCACTAGACTACACTACTAGACTAACTAGACTACAGTACCAGACTACACTACTAGACTAACTAGACTACAGCACTAGACTACACTACTAGACTAACTAGACTACAGTACCAGACTACAGTACCAGACTAACTATACTACAGTACCAGACTACAGTACTAGACTACAGTACTAGACTACAGTACTAGACTAACTAGACTACAGCACTAGACTACACTACTAGACTAACTAGACTACAGTACCAGACTACACTACTAGACTAACTAGACTACAGTACCAGACTACACTACTAGACTAACTAGACTACAGCACTAGACTACACTACTAGACTAACTAGACTACAGTACCAGACTACACTACTAGACTAACTAGACTACAGTACCAGACTACACTACTAGACTAACTAGACTACAGCACTAGACTACACTACTAGACTAACTAGACTACAGTACCAGACTACACTACTAGACTAACTAGACTACAGTACCAGACTACACTACTAGACTAACTAGACTACAGTACCAGACTACACTACTAGACTAACTAGACTACAGTACCAGACTACACTACTAGACTAACTAGACTACAGTACTAGACTAACTAGACTACAGTACTAGACTAACTAGACTACAGTACTAGACTACAGTACCAGACTACAGTACTAGACTACAGTACTAGACTACAGTACTAGACTACAGGGTTGAACAGGTAACAGTAGAGCTAACACTACACCATACTGATGCAGAGACCCCTCTTCCTCTCATTTACTCATCTATTTCCCTCTCTACTACAGTACCAGACTACAGTACTAGACTACAGTACCAGACTACAGTACTAGACTAACTAGACTACAGTACCAGACTACAGTACTAGACTACAGGGTAGAACAGGTAACAGCAGAGCTAACACTACACCATACTGATGCAGAGACCCCTCTTCCTCTCATTTACTCATCTATTTCCCCCTCTACTACAGTACTAGACTACAGTACCAGACTACAGTACCAGACTACAGTACTAGACTAACTAGACTACAGTACTAGACTACAGTAAAAGACTACAGTACCAGACTACAGTACTAGACTAACTAGACTACAGTACTAGACTACAGTACTAGACTACAGTACCAGACTACAGTACTAGACTACAGTACCAGACTACAGTACCAGACTATAGTACTAGACTACAGTACCAGACTACAGTACTAGACTACAGGGTTGAACAGGTAACAGCAGAGCTAACACTACACCATACTGATGCAGAGACCCCTCTTCCTCTCATTTACTCATCTATTTCCCCCTCTACTACAGTACTATACTACAGTACCAGACTACAGTACTAGACTACAGGGTTGAACAGGTAACAGCAGAGCTAACACTACACCATACTGATGCAGAGACCCCTCTTCCTCTCATTTACTCATCTATTTCCCTCTCTACTACAGTACCAGACTACAGTACTAGACTACAGTACCAGACTACAGTACTAGACTAACTAGACTACAGTACCAGACTACAGTACTAGACTACAGTACCAGACTACAGTACCAGACTACAGTACTAGACTACAGTACCAGACTACAGTACTAGACTACAGGGTTGAACAGGTAACAGCAGAGCTAACACTACACCATACTGATGCAGAGACTCCTCTTCCTCTCATTTACTCATCTATTTTCCCCTCTACTACAGTACCAGACTACAGTACTAGACTAACTAGACTACAGTACTAGACTACAGTACCAGACTACAGTACCAGACTACAGTACTAGACTACAGGGTTGAACAGGTAACAGCAGAGCTAACACTACACCATACTGATGCAGAGACTCCTCTTCCTCTCATTTACTCATCTATTTCCCCCTCTACTACAGTACCAGACTACAGTACTAGACTACAGTACCAGACTACAGTACTAGACTACAGTACTAGACTAACTAGACTACAGTACTAGACTACAGTACCAGACTACAGTACTAGACTACAGTACTAGACTAACTAGAGTACAGTACTAGACTACAGTACTAGACTACAGTACCAGACTACAGTACTAGACTACAGTACCAGACTACAGTACTAGACTACAGTACCAGACTACAGTACCAGACTACAGTACTAGACTACAGGGTTGAACAGGTAACAGCAGAGCTAACACTACACCATACTGATGCAGAGACCCCTCTTCCTCTCATTTACTCATCTATTTCCCCCTCTACTACAGTACTAGACAACAGTACCAGACTACAGTACCAGACTACAGTACTAGACTAACTAGACTACAGTACTAGACTACAGTACTAGACTACAGTACCAGACTACAGTACTAGACTACAGTACTAGACTAACCAGACTACAGTACTAGACTACAGTACCAGACTACAGTACCAGACTACAGTACTAGACTACAGGGTTGAACAGGTAACAGCAGAGCTAACACTACACCATACTGATGCAGAGACTCCTCTTCCTCTCATTTACTCATCTATTTCCCTCTCTACTACAGTACCAGACTACAGTACTAGTCTACAGTACCAGACTACACTACTAGACTAACTAGACTACAGTACCAGACTACAGTACTAGACTACAGGGTTGAACAGGTAACAGCAGAGCTAACACTACACCATACTGATGCAGAGCCTCCTCTTCCTCTCATTTACTCATCTATTTCCCCTCTACTACAGTACCAGACTACAGTACTAGACTACAGTACTAGACTACAGTACTAGACAACTGTACCAGACTACAGTACCAGACTACAGTACTAGACTACAGTACTAGACTAACTAGACTACAGTACCAGACTACAGTACTAGACTACAGTACTAGACTAACTAGACTACAGTACTAGACTAACTAGACTACAGTACTAGACTACAGTACTAGACTACAGTACCAGACTACAGTACCAGACTACAGTACTAGACTAACTAGACTACAGTGCTAGACTACAGTACCAGACTACAGTACTAGACTAACTAGACTACAGTGCTAGACTACAGTACCAGACTACAATACTAGACTAACTAGACTACAGTACTAGACTACAGTACTAGACTAACTCGACTACAGTACCAGACTACAGTACTAGACTAACTAGACTACAGTACCAGACTAACTAGACTACAGTACTAGACTAACTAGACTACAGTACTAGATTAAATAGACTACAGTACTAGACTACAGTACTAGACTAAATAGACTACAGTACTAGACTACAGTACTAGACTACAGTACCAGACTACAGTACCAGACTACAGTACTAGACTAACTAGACTACAGTGCTAGACTACAGTACCAGACTACAGTACTAGACTAACTAGACTACAGTACTAGACTAACTAGACTACAGTACTAGACTAACTAGACTACAGTACTAGACTACAGTACTAGACTAACTCGACTACAGTACCAGACTACAGTACTAGACTAACTAGACTACAGTACCAGACTAACTTAACTACAGTACTAGACTACAGTACTAGACTAACTCGACTACAGTACCAGACTACAGTACTAGACTAACTAGACAACAGTACTATACTACAGTACTAGACTACAGTACTAGACTACAGTACCAGACTAACTCGACTACAGTACTCTACTACAGTACTAGACTACAGTACCAGACTACAGTACTAGACTATAGTACCAGACTACAGTACCAGACTACAGTACTAGACTAACAGTGCTAGACTACAGTACTAGACTACAGTACTAGACTACAGTACCAGACTACAGTACTAGACTACACCATACTGATGCAGAGACCCCTCTTCCTCTCATTTACTCTATCTAGACTACAGTACTAGACTACAGTACCAGACTACAGTACTAGACTACAGGGTTGAACAGGTAACAGCAGAGCTAACACTACACCATACTGATGCAGAGACTCCTCTTCCTCTCATTTACTCATCTATTTCCCCCTCTACTACAGTACCAGACTACAGTACTATACTAACTAGACTACAGTACTAGACTACAGTACTAGACTAACTAGACTACAGTACTAGACTACAGTACTAGACTACAGTACTAGACTACAGTACTAGACTAACTAGACTACAGTACTAGACTACAGTACTAGACTACAGTACCAGACTACAGTACCAGACTACAGTACTAGACTAACTAGACTACAGTACTAGACTACAGTACCAGACTACAGTACTAGACTAACTAGACTACAGTGCTAGACTACAGTACCAGACTACAGTACTAGACTAACTAGACTACAGTACTAGACTACAGTACTAGACTAACTAGACTACAGTACCAGACTACAGTACTAGACTAACTAGACTACAGTGCTAGACTACAGTACTAGACTACAGTACTAGACTAACTAGACTACAGTACCAGACTACAGTACTAGACTAACTAGACTACAGTACTATACTACAGTACTAGACTACAGTACCAGACTACAGTACTAGACTACAGTACTAGACTACAGTACCAGACTACAGTACTATACTACAGTACCAGACTACAGTACTAGACTACAGTACCAGACTACAGTACTAGACTACAGTACCAGACTACAGTACTATACTACAGTACTAGACTACAGTACCAGACTACAGTACTAGACTACAGTACTAGACTACAGTACTAGACTACAGTACCAGACTACAGTACCAGACTACAGTACCAGACTAACCAGACTACAGTGTTGAACAGGTAACAGCAGAGCTAACACTACACCATACTGATGCAGAGACCCCTCTTCCTCTCATTTACTCATCTATTTCCCCCTCTACTACAGTACCAGACTACAGTACTAGACTACAGTACCAGACTACAGTACTAGACTAACTAGACTACAGTACTAGACTACAGTAGTAGACTACAGTACTAGACTACAGTACCAGACTACAGTACTACAGTACTAGACTACAGTACTAGACTACAGTACCAGACTACAGTACTAGACTAACAGACTACAGTACAGACTACTAGACTACAGTACTATACTACAGTACCAGACTACAGTACTAGACTACAGACTAGAGTACCAGACTACTAGACTACAGTACTAGACTAACTAGACTACAGTACCAGACTAACTAGACTACAGTACTATACTACAGTACCAGACTACAGTACCAGACTAACTAGACTACAGTACCAGACTAACTAGACTACAGTACTAGACTAACTAGACTACAGTACCAGACTACAGTACTAGACTACAGGGTTGAACAGGTAACAGCAGAGCTAACACTACACCATACTGATGCAGAGACTCCTCTTCCTCTCATTTACTCATCTATTTCCCCCTCTACTACAGTACTAGACTACAGTACTAGACTAACTAGACTACAGTACTAGACTACAGT
>NC_088421.1:54859517-54872098 GCF_034236695.1 Oncorhynchus nerka | reverse complement strand
GGAGAATCACAGAGGGAGAATCACAGAGGAGAGAATCACAGAGGAGAGAATCACTGAGGAGAGAATCACTGAGGAGAGAATCACTGAGGAGAGAATCACTGAGGGAGAATCACAGAGGAGGGAATCACAGAGGAGAGAATCACTGAGGAGAGAATCACAGAGGAGAGAATCACTGAGGAGAGAATCACTGAGGGAGAATCACTGAGGGAGAATCACTCAGGAGAGAATCACTCAGGAGAGAATCACTGAGGAGAGAATCACAGGAGAGAATCACAGAGGAGAGAATCACAGAGGAGAGAATCACTGAGGAGAGAATCAGAGGAGGGAATCACAGAGGAGGGAATCACAGAGGAGAGAATCACAGAGGAGAGAATCAGAGGAGAGAATCACAGAGGAGAGAATCACCGAGGAGAGAATCACAGGAGAGAATCACAGGAGAGAATCACAGAGGAGAGAATCACTGAGGAGAGAATCACAGAGGAGAGAATCACTCAGGAGAGAATCACTCCAGGAGAGAATCACTCAGGAGAGAATCACTCAGAGAGAATCACTCAGGAGAGAATCACTGAGGAAGAATCACAGAGGAGAGAATCACTGAGGAGAGAATCACTCAGGAGAGAATCACTGAGGAGAGAATCCAGGAGAGAATCACAGAGGAGAGAATCACAGAGGGAGAGAATCACTGAGGAGAGAATCACTCAGGAGAGAATCACTCCAGGAGAGAATCCCTGAGGAGAGAATCACAGGAGAGAGAATCACAGGAGGAGAGAATCACTTGAGGAAAGAATCCCTGAGGAGAGAATCATTGAGGAGAGAATCACTCAGGAGAGAATCACTCAGGAGAGAATCACTCCAGGAGAGAATCACTGAGGAGAGAATCACCAGGAGAGAATCACTGAGGGAGAGAATCAACAGGAGAGAATCACAGAGGAGAGAATCACTGAGGAGAGAATCTGCTCAGGAAGAATCACAGGAGAGAATCACAGAGGAGAGAATCTCAGGAGAGAATCACAGAGGAGAGAATCACACCAGAGAGAATCACTGAGGAAGAATCACAGAGAGGAGAAGAATCACAGAGGAGAGAAGATACAGAAGAGAATCACAGAGGAGAGATCTCACAGAGGAGAGAATCACTGAGGAGAGAATCACTGAGGGAGAGAATCACAGGAGAGAATCCAGGAGAATCAGGGAGAGAATCATGAGGAGAGAATCACTGAGGAGAGAATCATTGAGGAAAGAATCCCTCTGAGGAGAGAATCACCAGGAGTGGGAAACTCACAGAGGAGAGAATCCTGAGGAGAGAATCACCGAGGGAGAGAATCAATCACGGAGAGAATCACTGAGGAGGAGAATCACTCAGTAGAGAATCACTGAGGAAAGAATCACTGAGGAGAGAATCACTCAGGAGAGAAAATCACTGAGGAGAATCACTCAGGAGAAGACCACTGAGGAGAGAATCAATGAGGGAGAATCACAGAGGAGAATCAGAATCACTCAGGAGAGAATCACCGAGGAGAGAATCACTCAGAAGAGAATCACTGAGGAGAGAATCACTGAGGAGAGAATCACTGAGATATGAGGAGAATCATCACTGAGGAGAGAATCACAGAGGAGAGAATCACCGAGGAGAGAATCACTCAGTAGAGAATCACTGAGGAAAGAATCACTGAGGAGAGAATCACTGAGGAGAGAATCAATGAGGAGAGAATCACAGGAGAGAATCACTGAGGAGAGAATCACTCAGGAGAGAATCACTGAGGAGAGAATCACTGAGGACAGGGGAGAATGACCATCTACCTCCCGGTATGATTTGTCCTACTTGAATAAACCTATTTTTCTCCCGCTGATTTAGAGTCTGTGTTATTAAAGAATAACACAAGTTGCTAACACTAGGGTTGCTAAATTCTTGGAACTTTCTAAATAAATTCCCTGTTTTTCAGAAAATCTGGTTGTAAGATTCCCTCTTTCCTGCTTATTTCCTCAATAGTTTATACAAGATGGCGTCTATCAAACTATCAATCAAATCTTGTGAATTATGAGGGGGCGGACTTCCGTGATAGGATGTAAATAAATACACCCAGGAGTTGTATGTTAATATGACCACTCATAAAGGGGGTTCCGTGTCGGCATGACAACTACAATGTTCTGAACCGCTAGAATGGTTGATGTTGTAATGGGCTAGTCAGGAGGGGGTCTGTCTGTCTGTACTGGTGGGGAGGACTGGTGATGTGGGTCTGAACTGGTGATGTGGGTCTGTACTGGTGGGTCTGGACTGGTGATGTGGGTCTGGACTGGTGGGGAGGGACTGGTGATGTGGGTCTGTACTGGTGGGGAGGGACTGGTGATGGGTCTGGACTGGTGGGAGGGACTGGTGATGTGGGTCTGGACTGGTGGGGAGGACTGGTGATGGGTCTGTACTGGTGGGGAGGGACTGGTGATGTGGGTCTGTACTGGTGGGGAGGGACTGGTGATGTGGGTCTGTACTGGTGGGGAGGGACTGGTGATGTGGGTCTGGACTGGTGGGGAGGGACTGGTGATGTGGGTCTGCTGGTGGGGAGGGACTGGTGGGGAGGGACTGGTGATGTGGGTCTGGACTCGTGATGTGGGTCTGACTGGTGATGTGGGTCTGGACTGGTGATGTGGGTCTGGACTCGTGATGTGCGGGTCTGTACTGGTGATGTGGGTCTGGACTGGTGTCCGGCGCCGACAGAGATGGCGCCCCGTCGCGTTCTAGGAAACTATGCAGTTTTTGTTTTTTACGTGTTATTTCTTACATTAGTACCCCAGGTCATCTTAGGTTTCATTACATACAGTCGAAGAACTACTGAATATAAGATCAGCGTCAACTCACCATCCAGTACGACCAAGAATATGTTTTCGACGCGAATCCTGTGTTCTGCCTACAAACAGGACAACGGAATGGATCGCATGCAGCGACCCAAGGAAACGACTCCGAAAAAGAGGGAAACGTAGCGGTCTTCTGGTCAGACTCGGACACGGGCACATCGTGCACCACTCCCTAGCATTCTTCTTGCCAATGTCCAGTCTCTTGACAACAAGGATGTGGGTCTGGACTGGTGGGTCTGGACTGGTGATGTGGGTGTGGACTGGTGGGTCTGGACTGGTGATGTGGGTCTGGACTGGTGGGGAGGGACTGGTGATGTAGGTATGGACTGGTGGGTCTGGACTGGTGATGTGGGTCTGGACTGGTGGTGTGGGTCTGGTGATGTGGGTCTGGACTGGTGGGTCTGGACTGGTGGGGAGGGACTGGTGATGTGGGTCTGGACTGGTGGGGAGGACTGGTGATGTGGGTCTGGACTGGTGGGGAGGGACTGGTGATGTGGGTCTGGACTGGTGGGGGGAGGGACTGGTGATGTGGGTCTGGACTGGTGATGTGGGTCTGGACTGGTGATGTGGGTCTGGACTTGTGATGTGGGTCTGACTGGTGATGTGGGTCTGTACTGGTGGGGAGGGACTGGTGATGTGGGTCTGTACTGGTGGGGAGGGACTGGTGATGTGGGTCTGTACTGGTGGGGAGGGACTGGTGATGTGGGTCTGGACTGGTGGGGAGGGACTGGTGATGTGGGTCTGGACTGGTGGGGAGGGACTGGTGATGTAGGTCTGGACTGGTGATGTGGTCTGTACTGGTGGGGAGGGACTGGTGATGTGGGTCTGGACTGGTGGGTGTGGACTGGGTAGGTCTGGACTTGTGATGTGGGTCTGGACTGGTGATGTGGGTCTGTGCTGGTGGGGAGGGACTGGTGATGTAGGTCTGGACTGGTGGGGAGGGACTGGTGATGTAGGTCTGGACTGGTGATGTGGGTCTGGACTGGTGGGGAGGGACTGGTGATGTGGGTCTGTACTGGTGGGGAGGGACTGGTGATGTAGGTCTGGACTGGTGGGGAGGACTGGTGATGTGGGTCTGAACTGGTGGGGAGGGACTGGTGATGTGGGTCTGTACTGGTGGGGAGGGACTGGTGATGTGGGTCTGGACTGGTGGGTCTGGACTGGTGATGTGGGTCTGGACTGGTGGGTCTGGACTGGTGATGTGGGTCTGTACTGGTGGGTCTGGACTGGTGATGTGGGTCTGGACTGGTGGGTCTGGACTGGTGATGTAGGTCTGGACTGGTGATGTAGGTCTGGACTGGTGGTGGGAGGGACTAGTGATGTGGGTCTGGACTGGTAGTGAGGGACTGGTGATGTGGGTCTGGACTGGTGATGGGTCTGGACTGGTGGGAGGGTCTGGATGTGGGTCTGGACTGGTGATGAGGTCTGTACTGGTGGGGAGGACTGGTGATGTGGGTCTGGACTGGTGGGAGGACTGGTGATGTGGGTCTGGACTGGTGGGAGGGACTGGTGATGCAGGGTCTGGACTGGTGATGGGAGGGACTGGTGATGTGGGTCTGGACTGGTAGGGGAGGACTGGTGATGTGGGTCTGGACTGGTGAGGACTGGTGATGTAGGTCTGGACTGGTGATGTAGGTCTGGACTGGTGATGTGGGTCCTGGACTGGTGGGAGGACTGGTGATGTAGGTCTGTACTGTGGGGAGGACTGGTGATGTGGGTCTGGACTGGTGGGGAGGACTGGTGATGTGGGTCTGGACTGGTGGGGAGGGACTGGTGATGTAGGTCTGGACTGGTGATGGAGGTCTGGACTGGTGGGGAGGGACTGATGTGGGTCTGGACTGGTGATGTAGGTCTGGACTGGTGGGGAGGACTGGTGATGTGGGTCTGGACTGGTGGGGGGACTGTGATGTGGGTCTGGACTGGTAGGGAGGGACTGGTGAGATGTGGGTCTGGACTGGTGGGGAGGGACTGGTGATGTGGGTCTGGACTGGTGGGGAAGGACTGGTGATGTAGGGTCTGTACTGGTGGGGAGGGACTGGACTGGTGGGGAGGGACTGGTGGGGAGGACTGGTGATGTAGGGTCTGGGGAGGGACTGGTGATGTAGGTCTGGACTGGTGGGAGGGACTGGTGATGTGGGTCTGGACTGGTGAGAGGGACTGGTGATGTGGGTCTGGACTGGTGGGTCTGGACTGGTGATGTGAGTGTGGACTGGTGGGTCTGGACTGGTGATGTGGGTCTGACTGGGTGGGGGAGGGACTGGTGATGTAGGTCTGGACTGGTGGGTCTGACTGGTGATGTGGGTCTGGACTGGTGGTGTGGGTCTGGTGATGGGTCTGGACTGGTGGGTCTGGACTGGTGGGAGGGACTGGTGATGTGGGTCTGGACTGGTGGGTCTGGTCTGGTGATGTGGGTCTGGACTGGTGGGTCTGGTGATGGGTCTGGACAGTTCAACTCTAAATTTCCTTTGTTGTTTCAAATAATTGTTCTTTTATTAAACAGATGCTGTGAATGTTAAACACACAGAATTAATTTAATTTGAACAGAGAGAACTGTGATGAAAGGAAGACATATAATGGCTCGTGTTTTAAAACTCTTTTAAAGCACATTTTCAAATGACCCTGAGTGATATCAATCCCGTTATCAAAAAGTTGACACTATATATGACATGAGTTTCATGGTATGGAAATAGGAAAGTTAACATTTGACTTGATACAGTAGGTCACGCCCAGAAGCCTTTGCAAGGGTTAAATCTGCATAAAGAGGACTACCAGGTGGACTACCTGACATGATGACTCCTTGCTGTCCCCAGTCCACCTGGCCATGCTGCTGCTCCAGTTTCAACTGGCCTGGGCCCCTAGGACCATGTCCCAGGACTACCTGACATGATGACTCCTTGCTGTCCCCAGTCCACCTGGCTATGCTGCTGCTCCAGTTTCAACTGTTCTGCCTTACGTATTCAACCATGCTGGTCATTTATGAACATTTGAACATCTTGGCCACGTTTGGTATAATCTCCCGGCACAGCCAGAGAAGAGGGACTGGCCACCCCACATATGCTCTCTCTAATTTCTCTTTCTTTTCTCTCTCTCGGAGGACCTTGAGCCCAGGACCGTGCTTCCCAGGACTACCTGACATGATGACTCCTGCTGTCCCCAGTCCACCTGACTGTGCTGCTGCTCAGTTTGCCAACTGTTCTGCCTTATTATTATTCGACCATGCTGGTCATTTATGAACATTTGAACATCTTGGTCATGTTCTGTTATAATCTCTGCCCGGTACAGCCAGAAGAGGGACTAGCGCCACCCACATAGCCTGGTTCCTCTCTAGGTTTCTTCCTAGGTTTTGGCCTTTCTAGGAGTTTTCCTAGCCACCGTGCTTTTACACCTGCATTGTTTGCTGTTTGGGGTTTTAGGCTGGGTTCTGTACAGCACTTTTGAGATATCAGCTGATGTATGAAGGGCTATATAAATAAATGTGATTTGATTTGATTTGATTTGATAAAGAGAGTTGATTGGCTGTCACCCTAAGACAAGACGGCCCCTCTCTCCCCAGACCCTGGGTTTATTGGCTGGTGTATCTGGGCTTTAGCAGTAGCCTGGTTGTGAGTACCGTGTCATCAATCTATCAGCTGGCCATTAGATTAGATCAAGACACACACACACACACACACACACACACACACACACACACACACACACACACACACACACACCAAAATGGAGGCACTAGAAGCACAAACATTCCATAGAACAAAAACGAACAAGGAAACTAGAATCACAAACATTCCATAGAACAATACAAACAAAGAATCTAGAATCACAAACATTCCAAAGGACAATACAAACAAAGAATCTAGAATCATAACATTCCACAGAACAATACAAACAAAGAATCTAGAATCACAAACATTCCATAGAACAATACAAACAAAGAATCTAGAATCACAAACATTCCAAAGGACAATACAAACAAAGAATCTAGAATCACAAACATTCCAAAGAACAATACAAACAAAGAATCTAGAATCACAAACATTCCATAGAACAAACAAAGAATCTAAGTCACAAACCCATAGAACAAAAAGAAAAGGTCAGGTAATTTTTTTTAGATTTTATTGAATATATATATATATTTTTCTGTAAAATACTGTGGCACATGTAAAGCAGTTGTATTGCATACTATTCTAGAGATATATTATACAAAAGCACACACACACTGGACCAACTCTGTTTTAACTGCTAATAAATAGTTCATTATTCTACAGTTGGTTTAAATCATAGTAACAGATCATGCAAGGAAGGTTCTCCTTCAATCAGAGTGTCAGAGACACAAAGATCATCAGCAGCAGCAGCGGTCTAGAAATACAACCTAAGTAGAACATAGAATCCATAGAAACACACCATTCCAGTCAATGATGTCATAATGGGGTGTACTGGCAGTCATTACGGGAGTGTAAAATAATGGAGTGTACCAGTCAAATTGTCACACGGATTAGAGGTTCTAGGTCCCGTTTTAGAGATTCTATGTCTACGATGAAAACACATAGATCTGCTCTCTCTCTCTCTCTCTCTCTCTATGCTGGTTTACAATACTGACCACATGGTTTCACAGGACATACTGTAAATTAACATTTGACACAGATGTATATTTCCATAGCTTGATATATAGATATTGGTTGTTAGAGACATTTAACGCTGTCGTACAACAAATAAAGAAAAAGGAATACATCGAACCCTGCTCTATTCCTACACAAGGATATATATACTACTGCCCATTACTAAACCTCCTGTCCTCTATTCCTACACAAGGATATATATACTACTGCCCATTACTAAACCTCCTGTCCTCTATTCCTACACAAGGATATATATACTACTGCCCATTACTAAACCTCCTGTCCTCTATTCCTACACAAGGATATATATACTACTGCCCATTACTAAACCTCCTGTCCTCTATTCCTACACAAGGATATATACTACTGCCCATTACTAAACCTCCTGTCCTCTATTCCTACACAAGGATATATATACTACTGCCCATTACTAAACCTCCTGTCCTCTATTCCTACACAAGGATATATATACTACTGCCCATTACTAAACCTCCTGTCCTCTATTCCTACACAAGGATATATATACTACTGCCCATTACTAAACCTCCTGTCCTCTATTCCTACACAAGGATATATATACTACTGCTCATTACTAAACCTCCTGTCCTCTATTCCTACTAAGGATATATATACTGCCCATTACTAAACCTCCTGTCCTCATTACTACACAAGGATATATATAACTACCCATTACTAAACCTCCTGTCCTCTATTCCTACACAAGGATATATATACTACTGCCCATTACTAAACCTCTGTCCTCTATTCCTACACAAGGATATATATACTACTGCCCATTACTAAACCTCCTGTCCTCTATTCCTACACAAGGATATATATACTACTGCCCATTACTAAACCTCCTGTCCTCTATTCCTACACAAGGATATATATACTACTGCCCATTACTAAACCTCCTGTCCTCTATTCCTACACAAGGATATATATACTACTGCTCATTACTAAACCTCCTGTCCTCTATAACTACACAGGGATATATATACTACTGCCCATTACTAAACCTCCTGTCCTCTATAACCTCCTGTCCTCTATAACCTCCTGTCCTCTATAACCTCCTGTCCTCTATAACCTCCTGTCCTCTATAACCTCCTGTCCTCTATAACCTCCTGTCCTCTATAACCACCTGTCCTCTATAACTACCCATTACTAAACCTCCTGTCCTCTATAACCTCCTGTCCTCTATAACCTCCTGTCCTCTATAACTACCCATTACTAAACCTCCTGTCCTCTATAACTACCCGTTATTAAACCTCCTGTCCTCTATAACTACCCATTACTAAACCTCCTGTCCTCTATAACCTCCTGTCCTCTATAACTACCCATTACTAAACCTCCTGTCCTCTATAACCTCCTGTCCTCTATAACTGCCCATTACTAAACCTCCTGTCCTCTATAACTACCCATTACTAAACCTCCTGTCCTCTATAACTGCCCATTACTAAACCTCCTGTCCTCTATAACTACCCATTACTAAACCTCCTGTCCTCTATAACTACCCATTACTAAACCTCCTGTCCTCTATAACTACCCATTACTAAACCTCCTGTCCTCTATAACTACCCATTACTAAACCTCCTGCCCTCTATAACCTCCTGTCCTCTATAACCTCCTGTCCTCTATAACCTCCTGTCCTCTATAACCTCCTGTCCTCTATAACCTCCTGTCCTCTATAACTACCCATTACTAAACCTCCTGTCCTCTATAACCTCCTGTCCTCCATAACTACCCATTACTAAACCTCCTGTCCTCTATAACTACCCATTACTAAACCTCCTGTCCTCTATAACCTCCTGTCCTCCATAACTACCCATTACTAAACCTCCTGTCCTCTATAACCTCCTGTCCTCTATAACTACCCATTACTAAACCTCCTGTCCTCTATAACCTCCTGTCCTCTATAACCTCCTGTCCTCTATAACCTCCTGTCCTCTATAACCTCCTGTCCTCTATAACCTCCTGTCCTCTATAACCTCCTGTCCTCTATAACCTCCTGTCCTCTATAACCTCCTGTCCTCTATAACTACCCATTATTAAACCTCCTGTCCTCTATAACCTCCTGTCCTCTATAACCTCCTGTCCTCTATAACCTCCTGTCCTCTATAACCTCCTGTCCTCTATAACCTCCTGTTCTCTATAACCTCCTGTCCTCCATAACTACCCATTACTAAACCTCCTGTCCTCTATAACTACCCATTACTAAACCTCCTGTCCTCTATAACCTCCTGTCCTCTATAACTACCCATTACTAAACCTCCTGTCCTCTATAACCTCCTGTCCTCTATAACCTCCTGTCCTCTATAACTACCCATTATTAAACATCCTGTCCTCTATAACCTCCTGTCCTCTATAACCTCCTGTCCTCTATAACCTCCTGTCCTCTATAACCTCCTGTCCTCTATAACTACCCATTACTAAACCTCCTGTCCTCTATAACCTCCTGTCCTCCATAACTACCCATTACTAAACCTCCTGTCCTCTATAACCTCCTGTCCTCTATAACCTCCTGTCCTCTATAACCTCCTGTCCTCTATAACCTCCTGTCCTCTATAACCTCCTGTCCTCTATAACCTCCTGTCCTCTATAACCTCCTGTCCTCTATAACGACCCATTACTAAACCTCCTGTCCTCCTGTCCTCTATAACTACCCATTATTAAACCTCCTGTCCTCTATAACCTCCTGTCCTCCATAACCTCCTGTCCTCTATAACTACCCATTACTAAACCTCCTGTCCTCCTGTCCTCTATAACTACCCATTACTAAACCTCCTGTCCGCTATAACTACCCATTACTAAACCTCCTGTCCTCTATAACCTCCTGTCCTCCATAACCTCCTGTCCTCTATACCCTCCTGTCCTCTATAACCTCCTGTCCTCTATAACCTCCTGTCCTCTATAACCTCCTGTCCTCTATAACTACCCATTACTAAACCTCCTGTCCTCTATAACCTCCTGTCCTCTATAACTACCCATTACTAAACCTCCTGTCCTCTATAACTACCCATTACTAAACCTCCTGTCCTCTATAACTACCCATTACTAAACCTCCTGTCCTCTATAACCTCCTGTCCTCTATAACTACCCATTACTAAACCTCCTGTCCTCTATAACTACCCATTACTAAATCCTCCTGTCCTCTATAACTACCCATTACTAAACCTCCTGTCCTCTATAACTACCCATTACTAAACCTCCTGTCCTCTATAACTACCCATTACTAAACCTCCTGTCCTCTATAACTACCCATTACTAAACCTCCTGTCCTCTATAACTACCCATTACTAAACCTCCTGTCCTCTATAACTACCCATTATTAAACCTCCTGTCCTCTATAACCTCCTGTCCTCTATAACCTCCTGTCCTCTATAACCTCCTGTCCTCTATAACCTCCTGTCCTCTATAACCTCCTGCCCTCTATAACTACCCATTATTACACCTCCTGTCCTCTATAACCTCCTGTCATAACCTCCTGTCCTCCATAACTACCCATTACTAAACCTCCTGTCCTCTATAACCTCCTGTCCTCTATAACCTCCTGTCCTCTATAACCTCCTGTCCTCTATAACCTCCTGTCCTCTATAACCTCCTGTCCTCTATAACCTCCTGTCCTCTATAACTACCCATTACTAAACCTCCTGTCCTCTATAACCTCCTGTCCTCTATAACCTCTTGTCCTCTATAACCTCCTGTCCTCTATAACCTCCCTGTCCTCTATAACCTCCTGCTCCTCTATAACCTCCCTGTCCCTCTATAACCTCCTGTCCTCTATAACTTCCACCCATTACTAAACCTCCTGTCCATATAACCTCCTGTCCTCTATAACCTCCTGTCCTCTATAACTACCCATTACTAAACCTCCTGTCCTCTATAACCTCCTGTCCTCTATAACCTCCTGTCCTCTATAACGACCCATTACTAAACCTCCTGTCCTCTATAACCTCCTGTCCTCTATAACCTCCTGTCCTCTATAAACTCCTGTCCTCTATAACCTCCTGTCCTCTATAACCTCCTGTCCTCTATAACTACCCATTACTAAACCTCCTGTCCTCTATAACGACCCATTATTAAACTCCTGTCCTCTATAACCTCCTGTCCTCTATAACTACCCATTACTAAACCTCCTGTCCTCTATAACTGCCCATTACTAAACCTCCTGTCCTCTATAACCTCCTGTCCTCTATAACCTCCTGTCCTCTATAACTACCCATTACTAAACCTCCTGTCCTCTATAACTGCCCATTACTAAACCTCCTGTCCTCTATAACCTCCTGTCCTCTATAACTACCCATTACTAAACCTCCTGTCCTCTATAACCTCCTGTCCTCTATAACCTCCTGTCCTCTATAACCTCCTGTCCTCTATAACCTCCTGTCCTCTATAACCTCCTGTCCTCTATAACCTCCTGTCCTCTATAACCTCCTGTCCTCTATAACCTCTTGTCCTCTATAACCTCCTGTCCTCTATAACCTCCTGTCCTCTATAACCTCCTGTCCTCTATAACCTCCTGTCCTCTATAACCTCCTGTCCTCTATAACTACCCATTATTAAACCTCCTGTCCTCTATAACCTCCTGTCCTCTATAACGACCCATTACTAAACCTCCTGTCCTCTATAACCTCCTGTCCTCTATAACTACCCATTACTAAACCTCCTGTCCTCTATAACCTCCTGTCCTCTATAACCTCCTGTCCTCTATCAAAGTGAAATGTTGCAACCCTATTTAGTAGTCTGTCTGGCTAGCTCTGTAAAACCCCACTCGGGCTCTCCAGCTTCAGGAAAGCAGACCAAAAGTTCCCCGAGGACGCTAAAGCTGATTCAGAAGGGTTTTGGTTAAATGCGGAAGACATATTTCAGATGAATGCATTCAGTTGTACAACTGACTAGGTATCTCCATGACAACTGACTAGGTATCTCCATGACAACTGACTAGGTATCCTCCTGTCCTCCGTGTGAAAGTCTAACCTCATAGCTGAGGTTCCATACCGTATCTCCATGACAACTGACTAGGTATCTCCATGACAACTGACTAGGTATCCTCCTGTCCTCCGTGTGAAAACCCTAACCTCAGAGCTGAGGTTCCATACCGTATCTCCATGACAA